>NC_069502.1:1231176275-1231221275 GCF_027579735.1 Bombina bombina
TTTTTCCAAATTTTACAAATTTGACACTTTTGCTTCTTCGGAGGCTATTTTTGGGAGAAAGGTTCTTCAGGCAGTGGTTCCTTCTGTATAAAGAGCCTGCCTATCCCTCCCGTCATCCGTGTACTTTTGCTTTGGTATTGGTATCCCAGAAGTAATGATGACCCGTGGACTGATCACACTTAACAGAAGAAAACATAATTTATGCTTACCTGATAAATTCCTTTCTTCTGTAGTGTGATCAGTCCACGGCCCGCCCTGTTTTTAAGGCAGGTAAATATTTTTTAATTTATACTCCAGTCACCACTTCACCCTTGGCTTTTCCTTTCTCGTTGGTCCTTGGTCGAATGACTGGGGGTGACGTAGAGGGGAGGAGCTATATGCAGCTCTGCTGGGTGAATCCTCTTGCACTTCCTGTTGGGGAGGAGTAATATCCCAGAAGTAATGATGACCCGTGGACTGATCACACTACAGAAGAAAGGAATTTATCAGGTAAGCATAAATTATGTTATATATATATATATATATATATATATATATATATATATATATATATATATATATATATATATATATATATATATATATACTGTGTGACACTAGTACTGCTGCTTTATACATATTTATATATATACTGTGTGACACTAGTACTGCTGCTTTATACATATTTATATATATACTGTGTGACACTAGTACTACTGCTTTATACATATTTATATATATACTGTGTGACACTAGTACTACTGCTTTATACATATTTATATATATATACTGTGTGACACTAGTACTACTGCTTTATACATATTTATATATATACTGTGTGACACTAGTACTGCTGCTTTATACATATTTATATATATATACTGTGTGACACTAGTACTGCTGCTTTATACATATTTATATATATACTGTGTGACACTAGTACTACTGCTTTATATATATTTATATATATACTGTGTGACACTAGTACTGCTGCTTTAATCATATTTATATATATATACTGTGTGACACTAGTACTGCTGCTTTATACATATTTATATATATATACTGTGTGACACTAGTACTGCTGCTTTATACATATTTATATATATATACTGTGTGACACTAGTACTGCTGCTTTATACATATTTATATATATATACTGTGTGACACTAGTACTGCTGCTTTATACATATTTATATATATATATATATATACTGTGTGACACTAGTACTGCTGCTTTATACATATTTATATATATATACTGTGTGACACTAGTACTGCTGCTTTATACATATTTATATATATATACTGTGTGACACTAGTACTGCTGCTTTATACATATTTATATATATATATATATATATATATATATATATATATATATATACTGTGTGACACTAGTACTGCTGCTTTATACATATTTATATATATACTGTGTGACACTAGTACTGCTGCTTTATACATATTTATATATATTTACTGTGTGACACTAGTACTACTGCTTTATACATATTTATATATATATACTGTGTGACACTAGTACTGCTGCTTTATACATATTTATATATATACTGTGTGACACTAGTACTACTGCTTTATACATATTTATATATATACTGTGTGACACTAGTACTACTGCTTTATACATATTTATATATATATACCGTGTGACACTAGTACTGCTGCTTTATACATATTTATATATATATATATATATATACTGTGTGACACTAGTACTGCTGCTTTATACATATTTATATATATATACTGTTTGACACTATTACTGCTGCTTTATACATATTTATATATATATACTGTTTGACACTATTACTGCTGCTTTATACATATTTATATATATATATATATATATATATATATATATATATATATATATATATATATGTATAAAGCAGCAGTAATAGTGTCAAACAGTATATATATATATACTGTTTGACACTATTACTGCTGCAGGGAAATCTGAGGGGGAAACAGGAGACATAATTACATGATTGGCGCGAAGGAGGAACTGGAGACCTGAGGACCTATAGGAGGACGATACGAGACCTGAGTATATAAACAGAAGCGCTTATTACATACCTCATAAGCTGAGGTTGAATCAGGTGAGAGCGGATTTTTTCCAACTGTTAAAGTATAAGTTATTTATCTAAACGTACTACACGAAGTGTGCCTCTGGGCGCTTGTTTTGTCTCACACTCTTCTAGATCACTAAGAGGAACCTTGCCCTGCGGGGGATCTTTCTTCTTCTCTCAGACGAGCAGCCTACTCCTCCACAGCACACAGGAACTAGCATTGTGGATATTAATGAATAATATACATCCATAGACTTGCCATACTTGACTGAATGAGACTGTTTGATGCTTAACTAGCAAGGGTCCTGCATATACATATATTTTCCAGTAGTGGATGGGAAGATATATTAAGACCAACAGCACACTCATAAACTTCTAGCGCTGATCTCTTTTATTTCTATCATATATATATATATATATATATATATAAGGACAAAAGTAGATGCACTCTCAGGTCTTCCACAATTTACTTTATTGTAACGTTTTCGGGGTTCACAACCCCTTCATCAGCATAAAACAACAAGCCAAACTCAAACAATTTATAGTGCTTTAACAAATCACTCACCACACAGGTGTTCCTCCAAAGTGCGCCAAACATCGAGTGTGGAACGCATCTTGCGTTCCACTGTGCTACAGCCTACCGGAAGTGCTACAATCCCACTTCCGGTATCGCGGCTATATGTTAATTAAGTGTAAAATTTTACAATTCCACATCTATAGAATCAACTTAGTGTGTATAAAATCAACAAGTGACAAAGACTTAGAACTACTTATAGAAGTTATTGGAATGTTCAATTAGATGGCCAAAAGTGCTGTTACCGGTCAGCTATTCTTAGTGCTAATGTGTACATACATCACCATGGTTACTGTAGGCATGGTGATAGTAAACAAACACTGATCATATCACCATACTACGGTCTAATATAACGTGCAACCCATTGACAACTTGTATGGTGACACAGTTTAGCTATATTTAATCACACTGGAGTGTTATTTAAAATAATATTATATGTGTGCAAAAATATACAAAAATTAATATATAAAAATTAATAAAAATTAATACATGAACAAAAATTGTGGTTTTTTTGCTGTACTTGTTATCACATGTTGTAATCTTAAATGACTTTAAATGGCTTATAAATAACTAGTAAAAAATAAATTTGGCACTTTGTCCTAATTGTGTGTCTACAATCTCCTCTTATGGGAACTAATAATATAATGAAAATAATATTAAATTAGTTTACCCCACATAAATGTTGTATATGTATATCCAGGCAGTTATATACTACATTTATAGTTATATACTACGGCGCCCGCTAAGGATCTGATCCCTGTTTAGAAATAAGATGTCTAGCAAATTAGCTGGCTTCTATGGAAAAGAATGTATGTGTGTCCATCTGCAATCCCTTATAGAGCTCTAAAGGTTGAAGTATGAGTATAGACATTATATACATTCACGTTAAGCATGTTTGTAGATTAAATACAACTTGATCTATTAAAGATAGCTAAGTATAGACACTTAAAGATTGTCCATCCTGTTCCTTGCTTGATTTTAGTGGTGATTCAATGGCTTCCTCCTCCAAGGTTAAAGGTGCATGGGTAGGTAATTATACCTCAGGGCCCAGGCTTCCACTACCCCGTTGAGGGCAATTAGGGAGTGTCGTAAGCAACCGGACAACAAACCTCATTTGAGCAATGTGGCCGGAAGCTAAACGTAGCCACAATGACCCTGGGTTATACCCCAGGTATGTAGCACTGCCTTGTAGGGTCAAACCAGATTTTTGAAATCTGGGGTAGTGTTTAGTCCACCTGGATGGATAGTTCCCAGTTTGTAAATCCACTGGGCTTCCCGTTTGAGCAGTACCTTGCTCCTGTCTCCTCCCCGGTCCAATGGGGGGATGTGATCAATAAGGATATACTGTATCGATGAAACTGAGTGACCTTGTTTAGCACAGTGACGTGCTACTGGCTGTTCAGAATCCCCTTGTTTCAGTGCAGATCTTATTGCATGCCTGTGGTTTGCCATTCGCTCACGTAGCGTGCCTGTGGTTTTACCCACATAGAAGCATGAGCATGGACAAAAGAGGAGGTAGACTACATGTGTAGTAGTACACGTGATGGAATGTTTAATCACATATCTCCTATTGGTGTGTGGATGATGAAAGTTTTTGGTGTTAAGCAAACCATTACAGGTTGTGCAGCCTAAACACCTATATGAGCCTTTGATGTTGATTGTGGCCCCAGTAGTGTAATTAGACTTGTTATCCGTTCGCATAAGGAGATCCTTGAGGTTGGTTCCCCTCCTGAATCCCACCATAGGTTGTAGCTGTTGGGTGAATGTTAATTTTGGATCAGATGCCACTATGGGCCAGTGCCGATGTAGAATACGCCCCGCATTCTTGGTGGCTGGGGTAAATGTTGTAGACATGATCAACTTGTTGCTTGTGTCTTTCTTCTGTGTAGGTTTAATCAGGTCATTCTGAGTAAGTGTGGATACTGTGGTCATGGTATTTTGGATGATAGATGGTTTATATCCCCTTTGACGAAGTCTCTCACCCACTCCTGACAGTTGGGAGACCCCAGTGTGTGCGTCTGAATTGTTCCTCATTGTTCTTATAAACTGAGACTTAACTATGCCCTCGAGTAGGGCAGGAGGATGGCAACTGTCTGCTCTCAATATGGAGTTACGATCAGTTTGTTTCTGATATAGTGTAGTGCCCAGTTGGTGTGTATCCTTTTTTTTTTTTTTTTTTTTTTTTTTTTTTTTTTTTTTTTTTTTTTTTATATTTAAAGTTTTTATTGAGGTTGTGCGAAAACAGTACAACATATATGAAACATCATATCCTTGCAGCATACATAAATGGTACATCTCCGTTTAACAACTTTTGCGCAGTTACAAAGACATAATTCTCCAAGTAAATAATCTTATAGAGAAAAAAACAAACAAACATTGGAACCTCTTTTCTTTTTCATAAGCTAAAATGAGCAATTTAAGTGTTCACATTAGGACCTATAGACTTAGAATAGCTTAGTAGTTGGTTTTTAAATGGTAGCAATAGTGAAAATATCATTTTGCGATATAACTAGCACTGTAAAATACTATATGTTAGTGTATTGAGCTAGATACCCGAGCAGTCTTGTTACGCTAGGCATAGAGGACAAGGTCAACTTTATATTATACTGCAAGGGTTATTAGTAAAAAACAAAACAACAAACAAACAAAAAAGACTAAAGTTGGGGTGCGGCACAGGGCAGATAGGCCGCGTAGTTAGACCTCCTACAGAAGGAGGTTTATTATGGAGAGTGGGGGGGGGGAGGTGATAGAGTGAGTATAATAAATAAAATATATAGCTTAGGGACTAAGAAGCTCATTGAAGTTTAGGAGAGGGGGCGATTAAAGAAATGCGAGAGATAGGAAATGATAAGTAGACAGACTTTAGTGTTACAGGGCAACCTAGTCATACATAAAGTCTCATGAACATATTGGTTAACAGGGGAAAAATAAGAGCGGGCTGGTGACATATTAGATCAGTGGTGTATCTGGCATAACAAAGCTTAGTTCTAAACTTTACAGAGCCGGCATGAAACAGAAACAGAGAGCATATAAAGATACATGACTAAACATCTATAAAAATTAGAAAAGTGAATTATTCCAGGAGTCATAGGTTAAGGGGGTCAAAAACATTAGGATGACTCCCTGTTAAAAGGAACATACAAGCTGACAACTTTAAGGCATGAATAAAATGTCATCAACATGTCCTAGAGCACCGCAATTTCTAACATTCACATGTGGCTCATTAAAACAGTCAAACAAGAAATGAAAAATAAGCATGCTTTTAGTATATTGAACTTCAGGGCAGTAAGACAACCAGTACTCTAGAGATTGAACCATATAACATTACAAGTGTAACTAGTCCAACATAAGCACAAAGGTCAGGAATACATCATTTTCGCATGCTCATGTATCAAGATCTATATCTGTATTGATCTATATAGGCACATCTAGGTATATGAGAGTTCTGACTTGACTATCGTGCTCATAGTAATCTTAAATGCTAGGTACCTGCCATCTTTAAAAAAATAAAGCTATATGGGTCACATGCTGGCAGTACCTCAGTAAGTAGATTGTTGTTCCAATCCCATAACCTGCTGGAATGAATAAAGTTACACTTATATTGCGCACACACATATTGAAACAAATGGGCTTTAAACTATAGCAAACGCTCCATAAAGGGCAATCACATAGAAGTGCATTGTAGTCCATATAGTGAGGAATATAGTTCCCAAACCTGCCGACACACTAAACGTTCAGTATTGTCACATTTGCTGATGTCCACTATGTTTACAGCATCATGGCATGCCCTATTAATTGCAGCTTTATCCGTCAGAAATTGTGTCAAGATGTCAGACCAAAGTATAGAAATTTCTGTTGCAGTGGGAAGACCATGTTAGCAAGACTACTTAACCAATTCCGGCCCTCTCAGTGTAGGAATGAGGGCTCTCCTCAACCGCTTCAAAAGACTTATTCCAGAACAGACGGAGCAAGCACCGCTGTTCCCATGTGCGAAAGAGCTGGATAGGGAGGCAGTTAGTGCTAATGGCGTCAAGGCCTTTTACTTGCCCGGGAGATTCCTGACTCACAGCAGCCATCAAACCGGCTAAGCGGATGGAATCCTCCTCCATGTAGTGCTGCCGGACCGTGCTGGTAAGCAAGAGCTTAACGCTGATCTCCACAGCCTCCCGATATGTCCCGGATCCAGTAAATGTAGGGCTAGAGATATGAGAGGGAAGCTGGGGCCCCGAAGCATCCCCCCACTCAGTGTCTACCTCATTTTGATCCGGAGACTTTATTAGCAAGCTCTCGCGCTGCTCCTCCGATTCCCCAGCTCCATCTAGGGCGGCAGTAAGCTTGTTGTGGTGGTGAGTCAGTAGTTTGTTGATTTCAACAAATATCCCGTGAACAGCAGCCATAGTAACTGCGTGTCTATCGGTGTGAGAAAATGTCTGCCGCCTCTGTAGATACAGAGCAGGATTCCCAGGCGTAGTCCACAAGATTTAGCAGAAAATCAAAATTTTGTAGCTTCCAAGCAGTTATAGGAGTAGACCCACTATGGTATTAGTTCACGCTGTGCCAACAATTCATTTTTAAGTCATATTTAGGTAAAATTATGCAGGAGCTCTAAAGATCTGCGTCCTCTCCTGTGCTCTGTTGGCTCCGCCCCCTTGGTGTGTATCCTTAAAGACCGTTAGGTCCAAAAAGTTGATAGTCTGTCTGTCAACAGTCATCTTGAATTTTACATTGCTGGTGGCCATGTTGTAATTTTCAAACCAAATTTGGAGGTCCTCCATGGTCCCTCGCCATACCATGAAAATGTCGTCAATGAATCTATAATAGCAGATCACTGCAGGATTAATAGAATTCCATAGATATAGATTTTCAAATTGAGACATATATATGTTGGCATAAGCGGGGGCCATGGAGGACCCCATGGCCGTACCAGCTGTTTGTAGATAAAACCTACTTTCAAATCTGAAGTAGTTTTTGTACAAACAGTATTCAATAAGAGAAAGAAAGTATTCAACTGGGGGACCCTCATACAGAGGATTATTAGTAATGTGTTCCTGTACTGCTTTGAGTCCCTCAGTGTGCGGAATAATGGTATACAGACTGTTGACGTCCAGACAGACCAAAAGGTCATCTTGCTGGACGTCAACAGTCCGTATTTTACGGATAAAGTCCCCTGTGTCCATAATGTATGACTTAATATCTTTTACTACAGGTTGTAGTAATATATCGACCAGTTGGGCTACCGGTTGTGTCAGCGAGTCCCTCGCCGACACAATGGGCCTACCTGGTGGATGATCCAACGTCTTATGTATCTTAGGAATGGAATATAAGATAGGTATTTTTGGATACGCAGTGGAACAGAAGTCACAGATGTGTTCTGACAACCAACCCTGTTCAAAGCCCATCCGGATCAAAGTATCCAGTTGTGCCTTAAATCTCACGGTAGGGTCATTGGACAACTCTGTGTAAGTTTGTGTATCGGTCAACTGGGTCAAGATGTCAGCTTGATAATCTCTATAGTTCAATATCACAATGGCCCCGCCCTTATCGGCGGGCCTGATGACTATAGAGGGGTCATCTTGGAGGGTCTTTATCGCTAGACGTTCACTTCTGGATAAATTATGTGTCCATAGTGATTCATGTCTAGCTGCTTCTAGATCCTGAGTAACCAGTCTGACAAATGTTTTGGTGCTTGGACTGCAGTTAGTCGGTTCAAATTTACTAGGGACTTTACATTTGAGCTCTAACTGTGTTCTAGTCGCGCTAGGTGTTGTATTTTGAAAAAATTCCTTAATCTTCAAGGACTTATTCAACTTATATAAGTCTAGTTTAAGGTCAAATTCAGTAAGGGTTGTGCTAGGCACATAGGACAGCCCTTTGTTTAGAACTTGGCGTTCGCTGTCAGAGAGAATGTGTGTACTTAAGTTAATCACTATGTCCTCTGTCGTGGGCGTCTGGGAGGTCGGTGTCTTATACCCCGCCCGCCGAATGCGGGGTCTGTTATGCCGCCCCCACCTCGGGAGCGGGTAGTTACCCCTAAAAAATGTTGTTGATTGGGTGTAGAGTGTGCTCTAGAGTCATGGCCAGTAAATTGGTTTTGATGTCTGTAAGTACCAGGAGGGGTCAGAGGAATATTAGCAGGGTTCCCGTCGGTATCAGTGGAGTCACCCCCACTAGTGTCAACCGTCTCAAAGTGAACCCGTCTATTTCTCTGTCTCCTTCTGGGTCTTGTATCAGGTGTAGAGGTCAGCCATTTGTATACCCTTCCTAGTTTGTAATCCTGATTTACTGTTTCTAACTTTCTATTTTTGAAGGTTATTAAGTCTGCCTGATATTTATCAATTTGGGATTTGATTTTAGAAATCCAATTTTCTTGTGTGTCGTTAGTGAGTGTAACCTTATATGTATTCTCAAATGTCTGTATTTCAATCTTGACCTTGTTTAAAATAGTAGTCACTTCCTCTATAACTAGCAAGATTAAATCTAAAGAGCACTTGTTAAGGATAAAACACCACTTTTTTCTAAACTCTGGGTTGTCACGCCCAATTGTGGGTACATTGTGAACCCTGAAACCACGAGGGATATGCCCTGTTCTAAAATAATCAGATAAGTAACTGCCATGTAAGGTGAGATCAACCTCTCTCTTTTTAAGCTTCAATAATGTGTGATATAAATTAATTGGGGTCTCACCAACAGTCTTGGAGATGGGTGCAAATAAGATACGGATGGCATCGTCTGGGGTATATGATGCAGTACCAGTCTGGGCTTCCACAGCTTGGCAGGTCAAGTCTCCACTCTGGGCATCTGGGTCGATGGAAATATCCTCTTCAGGTATCTGTGCTGTTGACATGTTGAACTCAAAAAATTGGTAAATATATAGATAAAGCCAATGATTCCTGGATTGGCTTAATTGTTATATCACAGATATAAAGCAAAGTTAATGAGGTTAAGCAACAGTAAGGTATTTGTCCTGGGTTGGGTGCCAAAACAAAAGTGTCCAAATGAATAAACAGTATAAAGTCAAAACAAGGATAACAAACTTGAAGAAATTCAAAGGGTGTAACACTTCAAAGTTGTACGGCAAAGGAATGTACAGCAAAAAAAAGTCCCACAACACAAAGCGCTGGAGATAGTCAAGCAAATGAAGTCAAATCAGGGGGTTCCACTGGTCAAAAAATAATATCCAAGCAGTTTTCCAGGTCAACCCACCAAGAGGCAACAGCCTGGGTGCAAATATAAATAGCATATAAGGACAAAAGTAGATGCACTCTCAGGTCTTCCACAATTTACTTTATTGTAACGTTTTCGGGGTTCACAACCCCTTCATCAGCATAAAACAACAAGCCAAACTCAAACAATTTATAGTGCTTTAACAAATCACTCACCACACAGGTGTTCCTCCAAAGTGCGCCAAACATCGAGTGTGGAACGCATCTTGCGTTCCACTGTGCTACAGCCTACCGGAAGTGCTACAATCCCACTTCCGGTATCGCGGCTATATGTTAATTAAGTGTAAAATTTTACAATTCCACATCTATAGAATCAACTTAGTGTGTATAAAATCAACAAGTGACAAAGACTTAGAACTACTTATAGAAGTTATTGGAATGTTCAATTAGATGGCCAAAAGTGCTGTTACCGGTCAGCTATTCTTAGTGCTAATGTGTACATACATCACCATGGTTACTGTAGGCATGGTGATAGTAAACAAACACTGATCATATCACCATACTACGGTCTAATATAACGTGCAACCCATTGACAACTTGTATGGTGACACAGTTTAGCTATATTTAATCACACTGGAGTGTTATTTAAAATAATATTATATGTGTGCAAAAATATACAAAAATTAATATATAAAAATTAATAAAAATTAATACATGAACAAAAATTGTGGTTTTTTTGCTGTACTTGTTATCACATGTTGTAATCTTAAATGACTTTAAATGGCTTATAAATAACTAGTAAAAAATAAATTTGGCACTTTGTCCTAATTGTGTGTCTACAATCTCCTCTTATGGGAACTAATAATATAATGAAAATAATATTAAATTAGTTTACCCCACATAAATGTTGTATATGTATATCCAGGCAGTTATATACTACATTTATAGTTATATACTACGGCGCCCGCTAAGGATCTGATCCCTGTTTAGAAATAAGATGTCTAGCAAATTAGCTGGCTTCTATGGAAAAGAATGTATGTGTGTCCATCTGCAATCCCTTATAGAGCTCTAAAGGTTGAAGTATGAGTATAGACATTATATACATTCACGTTAAGCATGTTTGTAGATTAAATACAACTTGATCTATTAAAGATAGCTAAGTATAGACACTTAAAGATTGTCCATCCTGTTCCTTGCTTGATTTTAGTGGTGATTCAATGGCTTCCTCCTCCAAGGTTAAAGGTGCATGGGTAGGTAATTATACCTCAGGGCCCAGGCTTCCACTACCCCGTTGAGGGCAATTACCCCCATTAGGGAGTGTCGTAAGCAACCGGACAACAAACCTCATTTGAGCAATGTGGCCGGAAGCTAAACGTAGCCACAATGACCCTGGGTTATACCCCAGGTATGTAGCACTGCCTTGTAGGGTCAAACCAGATTTTTGAAATCTGGGGTAGTGTTTAGTCCACCTGGATGGATAGTTCCCAGTTTGTAAATCCACTGGGCTTCCCATCTAATTGAACATTCCAATAACTTCTATAAGTAGTTCTAAGTCTTTGTCACTTGTTGATTTTATACACACTAAGTTGATTCTATAGATGTGGAATTGTAAAATTTTACACTTAATTAACATATAGCCGCGATACCGGAAGTGGGATTGTAGCACTTCCGGTAGGCTGTAGCACAGTGGAACGCAAGATGCGTTCCACACTCGATGTTAGGCGCACTTTGGAGGAACACCTGTGTGGTGAGTGATTTGTTAAAGCACTATAAATTGTTTGAGTTTGGCTTGTTGTTTTATGCTGATGAAGGGGTTGTGAACCCCGAAAACGTTACAATAAAGTTGTGGAAGACCTGAGAGTGCATCTACTTTTGTCCTTATATGCTATTTATATTTGCACCCAGGCTGTTGCCTCTTGGTGGGTTGACCTGGAAAACTGCTTGGATATATATATATATATATATATATATATATATATATATACTGTGTGACACTAGTACTACTGCTTTATACATATTTATATATATATATATACTGTGTGACACTAGTGTACTACTGCTTTATACATATTTATATATATACCGTGTGACACTAGTACTGCTGCTTTTGGAAGTAGTTTTTAGTTTGTTTTTAGTTATAGCTATTTTAGGGGGATATCTGTGTGTGCAGGTGACTATTACTGTGCATAATTCTTAGGCAACTTAACAAAAAACAAATATATACCCATTTCAATTATTTATTTCTCCTGTTAAGTGTGGTCAGTCCACGGGTCATCATTACTTCTGGGATATTAACTCCTCCCCAACAGGAAGTGCAAGAGGATTCACCCAGCAGAGCTGCTATATAGCTCCTCCCCTCTACGTCACCTCCAGTCATTCTCTTGCACCCAACGAATAGATAGGATGTGTGAGAGGACTGTGGTGATTATACTTAGTTTCATACCTTTTATCAAAAGTTTGTTATTTTATAATAGCACCGGAGTGTGTTATTCCTTCTCTGGTAGAATTTGAAGAAGAATCTACCTGAGTTTTTTGTATGATTTTAGCCGGCGTAGTTAAGATCATATTGCTGTTTCTCGGCCATCTGAGGAGAGGTAAACTTCAGATCAGGGGACAGCGGGCAGATTAATCTGCAAAGAGGTATGTAGCAGCTTATTATTTTCTGACAATGGAATTGATGAGAAAATTCTGCCATACCGATATAATGTAAACTCAGCCTTAAATGCAGTAGCAGCAACTGGTATCAGGCTGTCATGTATGTATATTTTACACTTCAGTATTCTGGGGAATGGCACTTCACTGGAATTATACTGTATGCATAAGACTTTAGCCTAATTTGCAGGGACTAGCAACAGGCTTTTTAATAACACTTAATTTATTTAATGTTAAACGTTTTTTGCTGGCATGTAAAATCGTTTAATTTCTTCTGTTAAGTGTGATCAGTCCACGGGTCATCATTACTTCTGGGATATTACTCCTCCCCAACAGGAAGTGCAAGAGGATTCACCCAGCAGAGCTGCATATAGCTCCTCCCCTCTACGTCACTCCCAGTCATTCTCTTGCACCCAACGACTAGATAGGATGTGTGAGAGGACTATGGTGATTATACTTAGTTTTATATCTTCAATCAAAAGTTTGTTATTTTAAAATAGCACCGGAGTGTGTTATTACCTCTCTGGCAGAGTTTGAAGAAGAATCTACCAGAGTTTTGCTATGATTTTAGCCGGAGTAGTTAAGATCATATTGCTGTTCTCGGCCATCTGAGGAGTGAGGTAAACTTCAGATCAGGGGACAGCGGGCAGATGAATCTGCATAGAGGTATGTAGCAGTTTTTATTTTCTGACAATGGAATTGATGAGAAAATCCTGCCATACCGATATAATGTCATGTATGTATACTTTACACTTCAGTATTCTGGGGAATGGTACTTCACTAGAATTACACTGTAAGAAATACATAAAGCTGTTTAATAACTAGAGATTATGTTTTAACGTTTTTGCTGGAATGTAAAATCGTTTTCATTTGCTGAGGTACTGTGTGAATAAATGTTTGGGCACTATTTTTTCCACTTGGCAGTTGCTTAATCTGTTTTTCTGACAGTTTCTGTTCTCCCTCACTGCTGTGTGTGAGGGGAGGGGCCGTTTTTTGGCGCTTTTGCTACGCATCAGATATTTCAGTCAGCAGCTCATTGTATTTCCTGCATGATCCGGTTCATCTCTACAGAGCTCAGGGGTCTTCAAAACTTATTTTGAGGGAGGTAATTTCTCTCAGCAGAGCTGTGAGAATTATAGTTTGACTGAGATAAAAAACGTTTATTCTGTAATTTGTTTCCTGCTTTCAGAATTTGTTATCTTTGCTAATGGGATTAAACCTTTGCTAAAGTTGTGTTGTTTACAAGGATTGAGGCTATAACTGTTTCAATTTATTAATTTTCAACTGTCATAGATCTTCTGTGCTTCTTAAATGCACAGTACGTTTTAATATTATTCTAATTGAATTGTATTTCCAAGTTGCAAGTTTATTTGCTAGTGTGTTAAACATGTCTGATTCAGAGGATGATACCTGTGTCATTTGTTGCAATGCCAAAGTGGAGCCCAATAGAAATTTATGTACTAACTGTATTGATGCTACTTTAAATAAAAGTCAATCTGTACAAATTGAACAAATTTCACCAAACAACGAGGGGAGAGTTATGCCGACTAACTCGCCTCACGTGTCAGTACCTACATCTCCCGCTCAGAGGGAGGTGCGTGATATTGTAGCGCCGAGTTCATCTGGGCGGCCATTACAAATCACATTACAGGATATGGCTACTGTTATGACTGAGGTTTTGGCTAAATTACCAGAACTAAGAGGTAAGCGTGATCACTCTGGGGTGAGAACAGAGTGCGCTGATAATATTAGGGCCATGTCAGACACTGCGTCACAGGTGGCAGAACATGAGGACGGAGAACTTCATTCTGTGGGTGACGGTTCTGATCCAAACAGACTGGATTCAGATATTTCAAATTTTAAATTTAAACTGTAAAACCTCTGTGTATTACTAGGGGAGGTGTTAGCGGCTCTGAATGATTGTAACACAGTTGCAATACCAGAGAAAATGTGTAGGTTGGATAAATATTTTGCAGTACCGACGAGTACTGAGGTTTTTCCTATACCTAAGAGACTTACTGAAATTGTTACTAAGGAGTGGGATAGACCCGGTGTGCCGTTCTCACCCCCTCCGATATTTAGAAAAATGTTTCCAATAGACGCCACCACAAGGGACTTATGGCAAACGGTCCCTAAGGTGGAGGGAGCAGTTTCTACCTTAGCTAAGCGTACCACTATCCCGGTGGAGGATAGCTGTGCTTTTTCAGATCCAATGGATAAAAAGTTAGAGGGTTACCTTAAGAAAATGTTTGTTCAACAAGGTTTTATATTGCAACCCCTTGCATGCATTGCGCCGATCACGGCTGCAGCGGCATTCTGGATTGAGTCTCTGGAAGAGAACATTGGTTCAGCTACTCTGGACGACATTACGGACAGGCTTAGAGTCCTTAAACTAGCTAATTCATTCATTACGGAGGCCGTAGTACATCTTACTAAACTTACGGCGAAGAATTCAGGATTCGCCATTCAGGCACGCAGGGCGCTGTGGCTAAAATCCTGGTCAGCTGATGTTACTTCTAAGTCTAAATTGCTTAATATACCTTTCAAAGGGCAGACCTTATTCGGGCCCGGGTTGAAAGAGATTATCGCTGACATTACAGGAGGTAAAGGCCATGCCCTGCCTCAGGACAAAGCCAAAGCCAAGACTAGACAGTCTAATTTTCGTTCCTTTCGTAATTTCAAAGCAGGAGCAGCATCAACTTCCTCTGCACCAAAACAGGAAGGAGCTGTTGCTCGCTACAGACAAGGCTGGAAACCTAACCAGTCCTGGAACAAGGGCAAGCAGACTAGGAAACCTGCTGCTGCCCCTAAAACAGCATGAATTGAGGGCCCCCGATCCGGGATCGGATCTAGTGGGGGGCAGACTTTCTCTCTTCGCCCAGGCTTGGGCAAGAGATGTTCAGGATCCCTGGGCGCTAGAGATAATATCTCAGGGATACCTTCTGGACTTCAAATACTCTCCTCCAAGAGAGAGATTTCATCTGTCAAGATTGTCAACAATCCAGACAAAGAAAGAGGCGTTTCTACGCTGCGTACAAGAGCTCTTGTTAATGGGAGTAATCCATCCAGTTCCACGATCGGAACAGGGACAGGGGTTTTACTCAAATCTGTTTGTGGTTCCCAAAAAAGAGGGAACTTTCAGACCAATCCTGGACTTAAAGATCCTAAACAAATTCCTAAGAGTTCCATCGTTCAAGATGGAGACTATTCGGACAATTTTACCTATGATCCAAGAGGGTCAATACATGACCACTGTAGATTTAAAAGATGCTTACCTTCACATACCGATTCACAAAGATCATTATCGGTACCTAAGGTTTGCCTTCCTAGACAGGCATTACCAGTTTGTGGCTCTTCCATTCGGATTGGCTACAGCTCCAAGAATCTTCACAAAGATTCTGGGTGCTCTTCTGGCGGTACTAAGACCGCGGGGAATCTCGGTAGCTCCATACCTAGACGACATTCTGATACAAGCTTCAAACTTTCAAACTGCCAAGTCTCATACAGAGTTAGTGCTGGCATTTCTAAGGTCACATGGATGGAAGGTGAACGAAAAGAAAAGTTCACTCGTTCCACTCACAAGAGTTCCCTTCCTGGGGACTCTTATAGATTCTGTAGAAATGAAGATTTACCTGACAGAGGACAGGCTAACAAGACTTCAAAGTGCTTGCCGCACCCTTCATTCCATTCAACACCCGTCAGTGGCTCAATGCATGGAGGTAATCGGCTTAATGGTAGCGGCAATGGACATAGTACCCTTTGCACGCTTACACCTCAGACCACTGCAACTGTGCATGCTAAGTCAGTGGAATGGGGATTACTCAGACTTATCCCCTTCTCTGAATCTGGATCAAGAGACCAGAAATTCTCTTCTATGGTGGCTTTCTCGGCCACATCTGTCCAGGGGGATGCCATTCAGCAGACCAGACTGGACAATTGTAACAACAGACGCCAGCCTTCTAGGTTGGGGTGCCGTCTGGAATTCTCTGAAGGCTCAGGGACAATGGAGTCAGGAGGAGAGTCTCCTGCCAATAAACATTCTGGAATTGAGAGCAGTTCTCAATGCCCTCCTGGCTTGGCCCCAGTTGACAACTCGGGGGTTCATCAGGTTTCAGTCGGACAACATCACGACTGTAGCTTACATCAACCATCAGGGAGGGACAAGAAGCTCCCTAGCTATGATGGAAGTATCAAAGATAATTTGCTGGGCAGAGTCTCACTCTTGCCACCTGTCAGCAATCCACATCCCGGGAGTGGAGAACTGGGAGGCGGATTTCTTAAGTCGTCAGACTTTTCATCCGGGGGAGTGGGAACTTCATCCGGAGGTCTTTGCCCAAATACTTCGACATTGGGGCAAACCAGAGATAGATCTCATGGCGTCTCGACAGAACGCCAAGCTTCCTCGTTACGGGTCCAGATCCAGGGATCCAGGAGCAGTCCTGATAGATGCTCTGACAGCACCTCGGGACTTCAGGATGGCTTACGTGTTTCCACCCTTCCCGTTGCTTCCTCGATTGATTGCCAGAATCAAACAAGAGAGAGCATCAGTGATTCTAATAGCACCTGCGTGGCCACGCAGGACTTGGTATGCAGACCTGGTGGACATGTCATCCTGTCCACCTTGGTCTCTACCTCTGAAACAGGACCTTCTGATACAGGGTCCCTTCAAACATCAAAATCTAACTTCTCTGAAGCTGACTGCTTGGAAATTGAACGCTTGATTTTATCAAGACGTGGATTTTCTGAGTCAGTTATTGATACCTTAATACAGGCTAGGAAACCTGTTACCAGAAAGATTTACCATAAGATATGGCGTAAATACCTATATTGGTGTGAATCCAAAGGTTACTCTTGGAGTAAGGTTAGGATTCCTAGGATATTGTCTTTTCTACAAGAAGGTTTAGAAAAGGGTTTATCTGCTAGTTCATTAAAGGGACAGATCTCAGCTCTGTCCATTCTGTTACACAAACGTCTGTCAGAAGTTCCTGACGTCCAGGCTTTTTGTCAGGCTTTGGCCAGAATTAAGCCTGTGTTTAAAACTGTTACTCCACCATGGAGTTTAAACCTTGTTCTTAATGTTTTACAGGGCGTTCCGTTTGAACCCCTTCATTCCATTGATATAAAGTTGTTATCTTGGAAAGTTCTATTTTTAATGGCTATTTCCTCGGCTCGAAGAGTCTCTGAATTATCAGCCTTACATTGTGAATCTCCTTATTTGATTTTTCATTCGGATAAGGTAGTCCTGCGTACTAAACCTGGGTTCTTACCTAAGGTAGTTACTAACAGGAATATCAATCAAGAGATTGTTGTTCCTTCTTTATGCCCAAATCCTTCTTCAAAGAAGGAACGTCTACTGCACAACCTGGATGTAGTCCGTGCTCTAAAATTTTACTTACAGGCAACTAAGGAATTTCGACAAACGTCTTCTCTGTTTGTCATTTACTCTGGGCAGAGGAGAGGTCAAAAAGCTTCCGCTACCTCTCTTTCTTTTTGGCTTCGTAGCATAATTCGTTTAGCTTATGAGACTGCTGGACAGCAGCCTCCTGAAAGAATTACAGCTCATTCTACTAGAGCTGTGGCTTCCACTTGGGCCTTCAAGAATGAGGCCTCTGTTGAACAGATTTGCAAGGCTGCAACTTGGTCTTCGCTTCATACTTTTTCCAAATTTTACAAATTTGACACTTTTGCTTCATCGGAGGCTATTTTTGGGAGAAAGGTTCTTCAGGCAGTGGTTCCTTCTGTATAAAGAGCCTGCCTATCCCTCCCGTCATCCGTGTACTTTTGCTTTGGTATTGGTATCCCAGAAGTAATGATGACCCGTGGACTGATCACACTTAACAGAAGAAAACATAATTTATGCTTACCTGATAAATTCCTTTCTTCTGTAGTGTGATCAGTCCACGGCCCGCCCTGTTTTTAAGGCAGGTAAATATTTTTTAATTTATACTCCAGTCACCACTTCACCCTTGGCTTTTCCTTTCTCGTTGGTCCTTGGTCGAATGACTGGGAGTGACGTAGAGGGGAGGAGCTATATGCAGCTCTGCTGGGTGAATCCTCTTGCACTTCCTGTTGGGGAGGAGTAATATCCCAGAAGTAATGATGACCCGTGGACTGATCACACTACAGAAGAAAGGAATTTATCAGGTAAGCATAAATTATGTTTTTCTGAGGTGCTGGGTGAAAAAATGTTTTGGGCACTATTTTTTTCCACTTGGCAGTCGTTTTTATTTAATTTATGACAGTTTACTGATCTCTCTCACTGTTGTGTGTGAGGGGGAGGGGCCTTTTTTGGCGCTTTTGCTACGCATCAAAAAATTCAGTCAGAAGTTTATTGTCTTCCCTGCATGATCCGGTTCATCTCTACAGAACTCAGGGGTCTTCAAAACTTGTTTTGAGGGAGGTAATCACTCACAGCAGAGCTGTGAGATTGTAGTTGACTGTGATAAAAAACGTTTATTTCTCCAACATAGGTGTGTCCGGTCCACGGCGTCATCCTTACTTGTGGGATATTCTCTTCCCCAACAGGAAATGGCAAAGAGCCCAGCAAAGCTGGTCACATGATCCCTCCTAGGCTCCGCCTTCCCCAGTCATTCTCTTTGCCGTTGTACAGGCAACATCTCCACGGAGATGGCTTAGAGTTTTTTGGTGTTTAAATGTAGTTTTTATTCTTCAATCAAGAGTTTGTTATTTTAAAATAGTGCTGGTATGTACTATTTACTCTGAAACAGAAAAGAGATGAAGATTTCTGTTTGTAAGAGGAAAATGATTTTAGCAACCGTTACTAAAATCGATGGCTGTTTCCACACAGGACTGTTGAGAGGAATTAACTTCAGTTGGGGGAAACAGTGAGCAGACTTTTGCTGCTTGAGGTATGACACATGGGATCCGGTAAGCCATTTTTATTAAATAAGAATAAAGGGCTTCACAAGGGCTTTAAAGACTGGTAGACATTTTTCTGGGCTAAAACGATTGATATATAAGCATTTTTAATACAACATAGTTTTGAGGAGTTATTTTATTCTTGGGAATCATGTAAAATAACCGGCAGGCACTGTATTGGACACCTTTTTCACTGGGGGCCTTCTCTAATCATAGGCAGAGCCTCATTTTCGCGCTTCTATTGCGCAGTTGTTTTTGGGAAGCAAGACATGCAGATGCATGTGTGAGGAGCTCAGATACATAGAAAAAGCTTACTGAAGGCGTCATTTGGTATCGTATTCCCCTTTGGGCTTGGTTGGGTCTCAGCAAAGCAGATACCAGGGACTGTATAGGGGTTAAATATAAAAACGGCTCCGGTTCCGTTATTTTAAGAGTTAAAGCTTTCAAATTTGGTGTGCAATACTTTTAAGGCTTTAATACACTGTGGTGAAATTTTGGTGAATTTTGAACAATTACTTCATACTTTTTCACATTTTCAGTAATAAAGTGTGTTCAGTTTAAAATTTAAAGTGACAGTAACGGTTTTATTTTAAAACGTTTTTCTTCTGTTAAGTGTGATCAGTCCACGGGTCATCATTACTTCTGGGATATTACTCCTCCCCAACAGGAAGTGCAAGAGGATTCACCCAGCAGAGCTGCATATAGCTCCTCCCCTCTACGTCACTCCCAGTCATTCTCTTGCACCCAACGACTAGATAGGATGTGTGAGAGGACTATGGTGATTATACTTAGTTTTATATCTTCAATCAAAAGTTTGTTATTTTAAAATAGCACCGGAGTGTGTTATTACCTCTCTGGCAGAGTTTGAAGAAGAATCTACCAGAGTTTTGCTATGATTTTAGCCGGAGTAGTTAAGATCATATTGCTGTTCTCGGCCATCTGAGGAGTGAGGTAAACTTCAGATCAGGGGACAGCGGGCAGATGAATCTGCATAGAGGTATGTAGCAGTTTTTATTTTCTGACAATGGAATTGATGAGAAAATCCTGCCATACCGATATAATGTCATGTATGTATACTTTACACTTCAGTATTCTGGGGAATGGTACTTCACTAGAATTACACTGTAAGAAATACATAAAGCTGTTTAATAACTAGAGATTATGTTTAACGTTTTTGCTGGAATGTAAAATCGTTTTCATTTGCTGAGGTACTGTGTGAATAAATGTTTGGGCACTATTTTTCCACTTGGCAGTTGCTTAATCTGTTTTTCTGACAGTTTCTGTTCTCCCTCACTGCTGTGTGTGAGGGGGAGGGGCCGTTTTTTGGCGCTTTTACTATGCATCAAATATTTCAGTCAGCAACTCATTGTATTCCCTGCATGATCCGGTTCATCTCTACAGAGCTCAGGGGTCTTCAAAACTTATTTTGAGGGAGGTAATTTCTCTCAGCAGAGCTGTGAGAATTATAGTTTGACTGAGATAAAAAACGTTTATTCTGTAATTTGTTTCCTGCTTTCAGAATTTGTTATCTTTGCTAATGGGATTAAACCTTTGCTAAAGTTGTGTTGTTTACAAGGATTGAGGCTATAACTGTTTCAATTTATTAATTTTCAACTGTCATAGATCTTCTGTGCTTCTTAAAGGCACAGTACGTTTTAATATTATTCTAATTGAATTGTATTTCCAAGTTGCAAGTTTATTTGCTAGTGTGTTAAACATGTCTGATTCAGAGGATGATACCTGTGTCATTTGTTGCAATGCCAAAGTGGAGCCCAATAGAAATTTATGTACTAACTGTATTGATGCTACTTTAAATAAAAGTCAATCTGTACAAATTGAACAAATTTCACCAAACAACGAGGGGAGAGTTATGCCGACTAACTCGCCTCACGTGTCAGTACCTACATCTCCCGCTCAGAGGGAGGTGCGTGATATTGTAGCGCCGAGTACATCTGGGCGGCCATTACAAATCACATTACAGGATATGGCTACTGTTATGACTGAGGTTTTGGCTAAATTACCAGAACTAAGAGGTAAGCGTGATCACTCTGGGGTGAGAACAGAGTGCGCTGATAATATTAGGGCCATGTCAGACACTGCGTCACAGGTGGCAGAACATGAGGACGGAGAACTTCATTCTGTGGGTGACGGTTCTGATCCAAACAGACTGGATTCAGATATTTCAAATTTTAAATTTAAACTGGAAAACCTCCGTGTATTACTAGGGGAGGTGTTAGCGGCTCTGAATGATTGTAACACAGTTGCAATACCAGAGAAAATGTGTAGGTTGGATAAATATTTTGCGGTACCGACGAGTACTGAGGTTTTTCCTATACCTAAGAGACTTACTGAAATTGTTACTAAGGAGTGGGATAGACCCGGTGTGCCGTTCTCACCCCCTCCGATATTTAGAAAAATGTTTCCAATAGACGCCACCACAAGGGACTTATGGCAAACGGTCCCTAAGGTGGAGGGAGCAGTTTCTACCTTAGCTAAGCGTACCACTATCCCGGTGGAGGATAGCTGTGCTTTTTCAGATCCAATGGATAAAAAGTTAGAGGGTTACCTTAAGAAAATGTTTGTTCAACAAGGTTTTATATTGCAACCCCTTGCATGCATTGCGCCGATCACGGCTGCAGCGGCATTCTGGATTGAGTCTCTGGAAGAGAACATTGGTTCAGCTACTCTGGACGACATTACGGACAGGCTTAGAGTCCTTAAACTAGCTAATTCATTCATTTCGGAGGCCGTAGTACATCTTACTAAACTTACGGCGAAGAATTCAGGATTCGCCATCAGGCACGCAGGGCGCTGTGGCTAAAATCCTGGTCAGCTGATGTTACTTCTAAGTCTAAATTGCTTAATATACCTTTCAAAGGGCAGACCTTATTCGGGCCCGGGTTGAAAGAGATTATCGCTGACATTACAGGAGGTAAAGGCCATGCCCTGCCTCAGGACAAAGCCAAAGCCAAGACTAGACAGTCTAATTTTCGTTCCTTTCGTAATTTCAAAGCAGGAGCAGCATCAACTTCCTCTGCACCAAAACAGGAAGGAGCTGTTGCTCGCTACAGACAAGGCTGGAAACCTAACCAGTCCTGGAACAAGGGCAAGCAGACTAGGAAACCTGCTGCTGCCCCTAAAACAGCATGAATTGAGGGCCCCCGATCCGGGATCGGATCTAGTGGGGGGCAGACTTTCTCTCTTCGCCCAGGCTTGGGCAAGAGATGTTCAGGATCCCTGGGCGCTAGAGATAATATCTCAGGGATACCTTCTGGACTTCAAATACTCTCCTCCAAGAGAGAGATTTCATCTGTCAAGATTGTCAACAATCCAGACAAAGAAAGAGGCGTTTCTACGCTGCGTACAAGAGCTCTTGTTAATGGGAGTAATCCATCCAGTTCCACGATCGGAACAGGGACAGGGGTTTTACTCAAATCTGTTTGTGGTTCCCAAAAAAGAGGGAACTTTCAGACCAATCCTGGACTTAAAGATCCTAAACAAATTCCTAAGAGTTCCATCGTTCAAGATGGAGACTATTCGGACAATTTTACCTATGATCCAAGAGGGTCAATACATGACCACTGTAGATTTAAAAGATGCTTACCTTCACATACCGATTCACAAAGATCATTATCGGTACCTAAGGTTTGCCTTCCTAGACAGGCATTACCAGTTTGTGGCTCTTCCTTTCGGATTGGCTACAGCTCCAAGAATCTTCACAAAGGTTCTGGGTGCTCTTCTGGCGGTACTAAGACCGCGGGGAATCTCGGTAGCTCCATACCTAGACGACATTCTGATACAAGCTTCAAGCTTTCAAACTGCCAAGTCTCATACAGAGTTAGTGCTGGCATTTCTAAGGTCACATGGATGGAAGGTGAACGAAAAGAAAAGTTCACTCGTTCCACTCACAAGAGTTCCCTTCCTGGGAACTCTTATAGATTCTGTAGAAATGAAGATTTACCTGACAGAGGACAGGCTAACAAGACTTCAAAGTGCTTGCCGCACCCTTCATTCCATTCAACACCCGTCAGTGGCTCAATGCATGGAGGTAATCGGCTTAATGGTAGCGGCAATGGACATAGTACCCTTTGCACGCTTACACCTCAGACCACTGCAACTGTGCATGCTAAGTCAGTGGAATGGGGATTACTCAGACTTATCCCCTTCTCTGAATCTGGATCAAGAGACCAGAAATTCTCTTCTATGGTGGCTTTCTCGGCCACATCTGTCCAGGGGGATGCCATTCAGCAGACCAGACTGGACAATTGTAACAACAGACGCCAGCCTTCTAGGTTGGGGTGCCGTCTGGAATTCTCTGAAGGCTCAGGGACAATGGAGTCAGGAGGAGAGTCTCCTGCCAATAAACATTCTGGAATTGAGAGCAGTTCTCAATGCCCTCCTGGCTTGGCCCCAGTTGACAACTCGGGGGTTCATCAGGTTTCAGTCGGACAACATCACGACTGTAGCTTACATCAACCATCAGGGAGGGACAAGAAGCTCCCTAGCTATGATGGAAGTATCAAAGATAATTTGCTGGGCAGAGTCTCACTCTTGCCACCTGTCAGCAATCCACATCCCGGGAGTGGAGAACTGGGAGGCGGATTTCTTAAGTCGTCAGACTTTTCATCCGGGGGAGTGGGAACTTCATCCGGAGGTCTTTGCCCAAATACTTCGACGTTGGGGCAAACCAGAGATAGATCTCATGGCGTCTCGACAGAACGCCAAGCTTCCTCGTTACGGGTCCAGATCCAGGGATCCAGGAGCAGTACTGATAGATGCTCTGACAGCACCTTGGGACTTCAGGATGGCTTACGTGTTTCCACCCTTCCCGTTGCTTCCTCGATTGATTGCCAGAATCAAACAAGAGAGAGCATCAGTGATTCTAATAGCACCTGCGTGGCCACGCAGGACTTGGTATGCAGACCTGGTGGACATGTCATCCTGTCCACCTTGGTCTCTACCTCTGAAACAGGACCTTCTGATACAGGGTCCCTTCAAACATCAAAATCTAACTTCTCTGAAGCTGACTGCTTGGAAATTGAACGCTTGATTTTATCAAGACGTGGATTTTCTGAGTCAGTTATTGATACCTTAATACAGGCTAGGAAACCTGTTACCAGAAAGATTTAACATAAGATATTGCGTAAATACCTATATTGGTGTGAATCCAAAGGTTACTCTTGGAGTAAGGTTAGGATTCCTAGGATATTGTCTTTTCTACAAGAAGGTTTAGAAAAGGGTTTATCTGCTAGTTCATTAAAGGGACAGATCTCAGCTCTGTCCATTCTGTTACACAAACGTCTGTCAGAAGTTCCTGACGTCCAGGCTTTTTGTCAGGCTTTGGCCAGATTTAAGCCTGTGTTTAAAACTGTTGCTCCACCATGGAGTTTAAACCTTGTTCTTAATGTTTTACAGGGCGTTCCGTTTGAACCCCTTCATTCCATTGATATAAAGTTGTTATCTTGGAAAGTTCTATTTTTAATGGCTATTTCCTCGGCTCGAAGAGTCTCTGAATTATCAGCCTTACATTGTGATTCTCCTTATTTGATTTTTCATTCGGATAAGGTAGTCCTGCGTACTAAACCTGGGTTCTTACCTAAGGTAGTTACTAACAGGAATATCAATCAAGAGATTGTTGTTCCTTCTTTATGCCCAAATCCTTCTTCAAAGAAGGAACGTCTACTGCACAACCTGGATGTAGTCCGTGCTCTAAAATTTTACTTACAGGCAACTAAGGAATTTCGACAAACGTCTTCTCTGTTTGTCATTTACTCTGGGCAGAGGAGAGGTCAAAAGGCTTCCGCTACCTCTCTTTCTTTTTGGCTTCGTAGCATAATTCGTTTAGCTTATGAGACTGCTGGACAGCAGCCTCCTGAAAGAATTACAGCTCATTCTACTAGAGCTGTGGCTTCCACTTGGGCCTTCAAGAATGAGGCCTCTGTTGAACAGATTTGCAAGGCTGCAACTTGGTCTTCGCTTCATACTTTTTCCAAATTTTACAAATTTGACACTTTTGCTTCATCGGAGGCTATTTTTGGGAGAAAGGTTCTTCAGGCAGTGGTTCCTTCTGTATAAAGAGCCTGCCTATCCCACCCGTCATCCGTGTACTTTTGCTTTGGTATTGGTATCCCAGAAGTAATGATGACCCGTGGACTGATCACACTTAACAGAAGAAAACATAATTTATGCTTACCTGATAAATTCCTTTCTTCTGTAGTGTGATCAGTCCACGGCCCGCCCTGTTTTTTAAGGCAGGTAAATATTTTTTAATTTATACTCCAGTCACCACTTCACCCTTGGCTTTTCCTTTCTCGTTGGTCCTTGGTCGAATGACTGGGAGTGACGTAGAGGGGAGGAGCTATATGCAGCTCTGCTGGGTGAATCCTCTTGCACTTCCTGTTGGGGAGGAGTAATATCCCAGAAGTAATGATGACCCGTGGACTGATCACACTACAGAAGAAAGGAATTTATCAGGTAAGCATAAATTATGTTTTTGTACTTTGTTATCAAGTTTATGCCTGTTTAACATGTCTGAACTATCAGATAGACTATGTTCTGTATGTGGGGAAGCCAAGGTTCCTTCTCATTTAAATAGATGTGATTTATGTGACACAAAATTTAGAGAAAATGATGCCCAAGATGATTCCTCAAGTGAGGGGAGTAAGCATGGTACTGCATCATCCCCTCCTTCGTCTACGCCAGTCTTGCCCACACAGGAGGCCCCTAGTACATCTAGTGCGCCAATACTCCTTACTATGCAACAATTAACGACTGTAATGGATAATTCTATCAAAAACATTTTAGCCAAAATGCCCACTTATCAGCGAAAGCGCGACTGCTCTGTTTTAGAAAATACTGAAGAGCATGAGGATGCTGATGATATTGGTTCTGAAGTGCCCCTACACCAGTCTGAGGGGGCCAGGGAGGTTTTGTCTGAGGGAGAAATTTCAGATTCAGGGAAAAATTTCTCAACAAGCTGAACCTGATGTGATTACATTTAAATTTAAATTGGAACATCTCCGCGCTCTGCTTAAGGAGGTGTTATCTACTCTGGATGATTGTGAGAATTTGGTCATTCCAGAGAAATTATGTAAGATGGACAAGTTCCTAGAGGTCCCGGGGCCCCCCGAAGCTTTTCCTATACCCAAGCGGGTGGCGGACATTGTAAACAAAGAATGGGAAAGGCCCGGCATACCTTTTGTCCCTCCCCCTATATTTAAGAAATTGTTTCCTATGGTCGACCCCAGAAAGGACTTATGGCAGACAGTCCCCAAGGTCGAGGGGGCGGTTTCTACTCTAAACAAACGCACTACTATCCCTATAGAAGATAGTTGTGCTTTCAAAGATCCTATGGATAAAAAATTAGAGGGTTTGCTTAAAAAGATGTTTGTTCAGCAAGGTTACCTTCTACAACCAATTTCATGCATGGTTCCTGTCACTACAGCAGCGTGTTTCTGGTTCGATGAACTAGAAAAGTCGCTCAATAAAGATTCTTCTTATGAGGAGATTATGGACAGAATTCATGCTCTCAAATTGGCTAACTCTTTTACTTTAGACGCCACTTTGCAATTGGCTAGATTAGCGGCGAAAAATTCAGGGTTTGCTATTGTGGCGCGCAGAGCGCTTTGGCTAAAATCTTGGTCAGCAGATGCGTCTTCCAAGAACAAATTGCTTAACATACCTTTCAAGGGGAAAACGCTGTTTGGCCCTGACTTGAAAGAGATTATTTCTGATATCACTGGGGGTAAGGGCCACGCCCTTCCTCAGGATAGGTCTTTCAAGGCTAAAAATAAACCAAATTTTCGTCCCTTTCGCAGAAACGGACCAGCCCCAAGTGCTACATCCTCTAAGCAAGAGGGTAATACTTCTCAAGCCAAGCCAGCCTGGAGGCCAATGCAAGGCTGGAACAAAGGTAAGCAGGCCAAGAAACCTGCCACTGCTACCAAGACAGCATGAGATGTTGGCCCCCGATCCGGGACCGGATCTGGTGGGGGGCAGACTTTCTCTCTTCGCTCAGGCTTGGGCAAGAGATGTTCTGGATCCTTGGGCGCTACAAATAGTCTCCCAAGGTTATCTTCTGGAATTCAAGGGGCTTCCCCCAAGGGGGAGGTTCCACAGGTCTCAATTGTCTTCAGACCACATAAAAAGACAGGCATTCTTACATTGTGTAGAAGACCTGTTAAAAATGGGAGTGATTCATCCTGTTCCATTAGGAGAACAAGGGATGGGATTCTACTCCAATCTGTTCATAGTTCCCAAAAAAGAGGGAACATTCAGACCAATCTTAGATCTCAAGATCCTAAACAAGTTTCTCAAGGTTCCGTCGTTCAAAATGGAAACCATTCGGACAATTCTTCCTTCCATCCAGGAAGGTCAATTCATGACCACGGTGGATTTAAAGGATGCGTATCTGCATATTCCTATCCACAAGGAACATCATCGGTTCCTAAGGTTCGCCTTTCTGGACAAGCATTACCAGTTTGTTGCACTTCCATTCGGATTAGCCACTGCTCCAAGAATTTTCACAAAGGTACTAGGGTCCCTTCTAGCGGTGCTACGACCAAGGGGCATTGCAGTAGTACCTTACTTGGACGACATACTGATTCAAGCGTCGTCCCTACCACAAGCAAAGGCTCATACGGACATTGTCCTGGCCTTTCTCAGATCTCACGGGTGGAAAGTGAACGTAGAAAAAAGTTCTCTATCTCCGTCAACAAGAGTTCCCTTCTTGGGAACAATAATAGACTCCTTAGAAATGAGGATTTTTCTGACAGAGGCCAGAAAATCAAAACTTCTAAGCTCTTGTCAAGTACTTCATTCTGTTCCTCTTTATTCCATAGCGCAGTGCATGGAAGTAATAGGTTTGATGGTCGCGGCAATGGACATAGTTCCTTTTGCGCGAATTCATCTGAGACCATTACAACTGTGCATGCTCAGTCAGTGGAATGGGGATTATACAGACTTGTCTCCGACGATACAAGTAGATCAGAGGACCAGAGATTCACTCCGTTGGTGGCTGACCCTGGACAACCTGTCACAGGGGATGAGCTTCCGCAGACCAGAGTGGGTCATTGTCACGACCGACGCCAGTCTGGTGGGCTGGGGCGCGGTCTGGGAACTCCTGAAAGCTCAGGGTCTTTGGTCTCGGGAAGAATCTCTTCTCCCGATAAATATTCTGGAACTGAGAGCGATATTCAATGCTCTCAAGGCTTGGCCTCAGCTAGCAAAGGCCAAATTCATACGGTTTCAATCGGACAACATGACGACTGTTGCGTATATCAACCATCAAGGGGGAACAAGGAGTTCCCTGGCGATGGAAGAAGTGACCAAAATCATTCAATGGGCGGAGACTCACTCCTGCCACTTGTCTGCAATCCACATCCCAGGAGTGGAAAATTGGGAAGCGGATTTTCTGAGTCGTCAGACATTTCATCCGGGGGAGTGGGAACTCCATCCGGAAATCTTTGCCCAAATTACTCAATTGTGGGGCATTCCAGATATGGATCTGATGGCCTCTCGTCAGAACTTCAAGGTTCCTTGCTACGGGTCCAGATCCAGGGATCCCAAGGCGACTCTAGTAGATGCACTAGTAGCACCTTGGACCTTCAACCTAGCTTATGTATTCCCACCGTTTCCTCTCATCCCCAGGCTGGTAGCCAGGATCAATCAGGAGAGGGCATCGGTGATCTTGATAGCTCCTGCGTGGCCACGCAGGACTTGGTATGCAGACCTGGTGAATATGTCATCGGCTCCACCATGGAAGCTACCTTTGAGACAGGACCTTCTTGTTCAAGGTCCGTTCGAACATCCGAATCTGGCCTCACTCCAACTGACTGCTTGGAGATTGAACGCTTGATTTTATCAAAGCGAGGGTTCTCAGATTCTGTCATTGATACTCTTGTTCAGGCCAGAAAGCCTGTAACTAGAAAAATCTACCATAAAATATGGAAAAAATATATCTGTTGGTGTGAATCTAAAGGATTCCCATGGAACAAGATTAAAAAATTCCTAAGATTCTATCCTTTCTTCAAGAAGGTTTGGAGAAAGGATTATCTGCAAGTTCTTTGAAGGGACAGATTTCTGCTTTATCTGTTTTACTTCACAAAAAGCTGGCGGCTGTGCCAGATGTTCAAGCTTTTGTTCAGGCTCTGGTTAGAATCAAGCCTGTTTACAAACCTTTGACTCCTCCTTGGAGTCTCAATTTAGTTCTTTCAGTTCTTCAGGGGGTTCCGTTTGAACCCTTACATTCCGTAGATATTAAGTTATTATCTTGGAAAGTTTTGTTTTTGGTTGCAATTTCTTCTGCTAGAAGAGTTTCAGAGTTATCTGCTCTGCAGTGTTCTCCTCCTTATCTGGTGTTCCATGCAGATAAGGTGGTTTTGCGTACTAAACCTGGTTTTCTTCCGAAAGTTGTTTCTAACAAAAACATTAACCAGGAGATAGTCGTGCCTTCTTTGTGTCCGAATCCAGTTTCAAAGAAGGAACGTTTGTTGCACAATTTGGATGTAGTTCGTGCTCTAAAATTCTATTTAGATGCTACAAAGGATTTCAGACAAACATCTTCCTTGTTTGTTGTTTATTCTGGTAAAAGGAGAGGTCAAAAAGCAACTTCTACCTCTCTCTCTTTTTGGCTTAAAAGCATCATCAGATTGGCTTACGAGACTGCCGGACGGCAGCCTCCTGAAAGAATCACAGCTCATTCCACTAGGGCCGTGGCTTCCACATGGGCCTTCAAGAACGAGGCTTCTGTTGATCAGATATGTAAGGCAGCGACTTGGTCTTCACTGCACACTTTTACTAAATTTTACAAATTTGATACTTTTGCTTCTTCTGAGGCTATTTTTGGGAGAAAGGTTTTGCAAGCCGTGGTGCCTTCCATCTAGGTGACCTGATTTGCTCCCTCCCATCATCCGTGTCCTAAAGCTTTGGTATTGGTTCCCACAAGTAAGGATGACGCCGTGGACCGGACACACCTATGTTGGAGAAAACAGAATTTATGTTTACTTGATAAATTACTTTCTCCAACGGTGTGTCCGGTCCACGGCCCGCCCTGGTTTTTAATCAGGTCTGATAATTTATTTTCTTTAACTACAGTCACCACGGTATCATATGATTTCTCCTATGCAAATATTCCTCCTTTACGTCGGTCGAATGACTGGGGAAGGCGGAGCCTAGGAGGGATCATGTGACCAGCTTTGCTGGGCTCTTTGCCATTTCCTGTTGGGGAAGAGAATATCCCACAAGTAAGGATGACGCCGTGGACCGGACACACCGTTGGAGAAAGTAATTTATCAGGTAAACATAAATTCTGTTTTCTGTATTTTTTTTTCTGCTATCAGGGTTTGTTATCCTTTGCTAATGGGAGCAATCCTTTGCTAAAATTGTGTTTTTACAAAGATTTGATGCTATAACTTTTCAGTTTATTAATTTTCAACTGTCATAACTTTTTCTGTGCTTCTTATAGGCACAGTGCGTTTTCATATTATAGTAAATTACTTGAAAAGTATTTCCAAGTTGCTAGTTTATTTGCTAGTGTGTTAAACATGTCTGATTCAGAGGAAGATATCTGTGCTATATGTGCTAAAGCCAAAGTGGAGCCCAATAGAAATTTATGTACTAACTGCATTGATGCTACTTTAAATAAAAGTCAATCTGTACAAATTGAACATATTTCACCAAACAACGAGGGGAGAGTTATGCCGACTAACTCGCCTCACGTGTCAGTACCTGCATCTCCCGCTCGGGAGGTGCGTGATATTGTAGCGCCGAGTGCATCTGGACGGCCATTACAAATCACATTACAGGATATGGCTACTGTTATGACTGAAGTTTTGGCTAAATTACCAGAACTAAGAGGTAAGCGTGATCACTCTGGGGTGAGAACAGAGTGCGCTGATAATATTAGGGCCATGTCAGACACTGCGTCACAATTTGCAGAACATGAGGACGGAGAGCTTCATTCTGCGGGTGACGGTTCTGATCCAAACAAACTGGATTCAGATATTTCAAATTTTAAATTTAAGCTGGAAAACCTCCGTGTATTACTAGGGGAGGTGTTAGCGGCTCTGAATGATTGTAACACAGTTGCAATACCAGAGAAAATGTGTAGGTTGGATAAATATTTTGCGGTACCGTCGAGTACTGACGTTTTTCCTATACCTAAGAGACTTACTGAAATTGTTACTAAGGAGTGGGATAGACCCGGTGTGCCGTTCTCACCCCCTCCGATATTTAGAAAGATGTTTCCAATAGACGCCACCACACGGGACTTATGGCAAACGGTCCCTAAGGTGGAGGGAGCAGTTTCTACTTTAGCTAAGCGTACCACTATCCCGGTGGAGGATAGCTGTGCCTTTTCAGATCCAATGGATAAAAAGTTAGAGGGTTACCTTAAGAAAATGTTTGTTCAACAAGGTTTTATATTGCAACCTCTTGCATGCATTGCGCCTGTCACGGCTGCAGCAGCATTTTGGTTTGAGTCTCTGGAAGAGACACTTGAATCAGCTCCATTAGATGAGATTACACACAAGCTTAAAGCCCTTAAGTTAGCTAACTCATTTATTTCGGATGCCGTAGTACATTTAACTAAACTTACGGCTAAGAATTCCGGATTCGCCATTCAGGCGCGCAGAGCACTGTGGCTAAAATCCTGGTCAGCTGACGTTACTTCTAAATCTAAATTACTTAATATACCTTTCAAAGGGCAGACCTTATTCGGGCCCGGGTTGAAAGAAATTATCGCTGACATTACAGGAGGTAAAGGCCATGCCCTGCCTCAAGACAGAGCCAAACCTAAGGCTAGACAGTCTAATTTTCGTTCCTTTCATAATTTCAAAGCAGGAGCAGCATCAACTTCCTCTGCACCAAAACAGGAAGGAGCTGTTGCTCGCTACAGACAAGGCTGGAGACCTAACCAGTCCTGGAACAAGGGCAAGCAGGCCAGGAAACCTGCTGCTGCCCCTAAGACAGCATGAATCGAGGGCCCCCGATCCGGGAAAGGATCTAGTGGGGGGCAGACTTTCTCTCTTCGCCCAGGCTTGGGCAAGAGATGTCCAGGATCCCTGGGCGTTAGAGATCATATCTCAGGGATACCTTCTGGACTTCAAATCCTCTCCCCCAAGAGGGAGATTTCATCTGTCAAGGTTATCAACAAACCACATAAAGAAAGAGGCGTTTCTATGCTGCGTACAAGATCTTTTATTAATGGGAGTGATCCATCCGGTTCCGCGGTCGGAACAAGGACAAGGGTTTTACTCAAATCTGTTTGTGGTTCCCAAAAAAGAGGGAACTTTCAGGCCAATCTTGGATTTAAAGATCCTAAACAAATTCCTAAGAGTTCCATCGTTCAAAATGGAAACTATTCGGACAATTTTACCCATGATCCAAAAGGGTCAGTACATGACCACAGTGGACTTAAAGGATGCTTACCTTCACATACCGATTCACAAAGATCATTACCGGTATCTAAGGTTTGCCTTTCTAGACAGGCATTACCAGTTTGTAGCTCTTCCATTCGGATTGGCTACGGCTCCAAGAATCTTCACAAAGGTTCTGGGTGCTCTTCTGGCGGTACTAAGACCGCGAGGAATTTCGGTAGCTCCGTACCTAGACGACATTCTGATACAAGCTTCAAGCTTTCAAACTGCCAAGTCTCATACAGAGTTAGTACTGGCATTTCTAAGGTCGCATGGATGGAAGGTGAACGAAAAGAAGAGTTCTCTCTTTCCACTCACAAGAGTTCCCTTCTTGGGGACTCTTATAGATTCTGTAGAAATGAAGATTTACCTGACAGAAGACAGGTTAACAAAGCTTCAAAATGCATGCCGTGTCCTTCATTCCATTCAACACCCGTCAGTAGCTCAATGCATGGAGGTGATCGGCTTAATGGTAGCGGCAATGGACATAGTACCCTTTGCACGCCTATATCTCAGACCGCTGCAATTGTGCATGCTAAGTCAGTGGAATGGGGATTACTCAGACTTGTCCCCTACTCTGAATCTGGATCAAGAGACCAGAAATTCTCTTCTATGGTGGCTTTCTCGGCCACATCTGTCCAGGGGGATGCCATTCAGCAGGCCGGACTGGACAATTGTAACAACAGACGCCAGCCTACTAGGTTGGGGCGCTGTCTGGAATTCTCTGAAGGCTCAGGGACAATAGAATCAGAAGGAGAGTCTCCTGCCAATAAACATTCTGGAATTGAGAGCAGTTCTCAATGCCCTTCTGGCTTGGCCCCAGTTAACAACTCGGGGGTTCATCAGGTTTCAGTCGGACAACATCACGACTGTAGCTTACATCAACCATCAGGGAGGGACAAGAAGCTCCCTAGCAATGATGGAAGTATCAAAGATAATTCGCTGGGCAGAGTCTCACTCTTGCCACCTGTCAGCAATCCACATCCCGGGAGTGGAGAACTGGGAGGCGGATTTCCTAAGTCGTCAGACTTTTCATCCGGGGGAGTGGGAACTTCATCCGGAGGTCTTTGCCCAAATACTTCGACGTTGGGGCAAACCAGAGATAGATCTCATGGCGTCTCGACAGAACACCAAGCTTCCTCGTTACGGGTCCAGATCCAGGGATCCGGGAGCGGTTCTGATAGATGCTTTGACAGCACCTTGGACCTTCGGGATGGCTTATGTGTTTCCACCCTTCCCGATGCTTCCTCGATTGATTGCCAGAATCAAACAGGAGAGAGCATCAGTGATTCTAATAGCACCTGCATGGCCACGCAGGACTTGGTATGCAGATCTAGTGGACATGTCATCCTGTCCACCTTGGTCTCTACCTCTGAAACAGGACCTTCTGATCCAGGGTCCCTTCAAACATCAAAATCTAATTTCTCTGAAGCTGACTGCTTGGAAATTGAACGCTTGATTTTATCAAAACGTGGTTTTTCTGAGTCAGTTATTGATACCTTAATACAGGCTAGGAAGCCTGTTACCAGAAAGATTTACCATAAGATATGGCGCAAATACTTATATTGGTGCAAATCCAAGAGTTACTCATGGAGTAAGGTTAGGATTCGGAGGATATTGTCTTTTCTACAAGAAGGTGTAGAAAAGGGTTTATCCGCTAGTTCCTTAAAGGGACAGATTTCAGCTCTGTCCATTCTTTTACACAAACGTCTGTCAGAAGTTCCGGACGTTCAAGCTTTTTGTCAGGCTTTAGCTAGGATCAAGCCTGTGTTTAAAACTGTTGCTCCACCATGGAGTTTGAACTTAGTTCTTAATGTTTTACAGGGTGTTCCGTTTGAACCCCTTCATTCCATTGATATCAAGCTGTTATCTTGGAAAGTTCTGTTTTTAATGGCGATTTCCTCGGCTCGTAGAGTCTCTGAGTTATCTGCCTTACATTGTGATTCTCCTTATCTGATTTTTCATTCAGACAAGGTAGTTCTGCGTACTAAACCTGGGTTCCTACCTAAGGTGGTCACTAACAGGAATATCAATCAAGAGATTGTGGTTCCATCTTTGTGTCCTAATCCTTCTTCGAAGAAGGAACGTCTGCTACACAATCTAGATGTAGTCCGTGCCCTGAAATTTTATCTACAGGCAACTAAGGATTTTCGACAAACGTCTTCCCTGTTTGTCGTTTATTCTGGTCAGAGGAGAGGTCAAAAAGCTTCGGCTACCTCTCTCTTTTTGGCTTCGTAGCATAATACGGTTAGCCTATGAGACTGCTGGACAGCAGCCTCCTGAAAGAATTACAGCACATTCTACTAGAGCTGTGGCTTCCACTTGGGCCTTTAAGAATGAGGCTTCTGTTGAACAGATTTGCAAGGCTGCAACTTGGTCTTCTCTTCATACTTTTTCCAAATTTTACAAATTTGACACTTTTGCTTCTTCGGAGGCTGTTTTTGGGAGAAAGGTTCTTCAGGCAGTGGTTCCTTCCGTATAAAGAGCCTGCCTGTCCCTCCCGTCATCCGTGTACTTTAGCTTTGGTATTGGTATCCCAGAAGTAATGATGACCTGTGGACTGACCACACTTAACAGGAGAAAACAAAATTTATGCTTACCTGATAAATTCCTTTCTCCTGTAGTGTGGTCAGTCCACGGCCCGCCCTGTTTTTTATGGCAGGTAAAAAAATTTTTGAATTATACTCCAGTCACCACTACACCCTTTGGCTTCTCCTTTCTCGTTGGTCCTTGGTCGAATGACTGGAGGTGACGTAGAGGGGAGGAGCTATATAGCAGCTCTGCTGGGTGAATCCTCTTGCACTTCCTGTTGGGGAGGAGTTAATATCCCAGAAGTAATGATGACCCGTGGACTGACCACACTACAGGAGAAAGGAATTTATCAGGTAAGCATAAATTTTGTTTTTTACCAGTGAAACCAATATAACATCTCAACATTCACAAATATACATTTCTGACATTCAAAAACAAAACAAAAACAAATCAGTGACCAATATAGCCACCTTTCTTTGCAAGGACACTCAAAAGCCTGCCATCCATGGATTCTGTCAGTGTTTTGATCTGTTCACCATCAACATTGCGTGCAGCAGCAACCACAGCCTCCCAGACACTGTTCAGAGAGGTGTACTGTTTTCCCTCCTTGTAAATCTCACATTTGATGATGGACCACAGGTTCTCAATGGGGTTCAGATCAGGTGAACAAGGAGGCCATGTCATTAGATTTTCTTCTTTTATAGCCTTTCTTGCCAGCCACGCTGTGGAGTACTTGGACGCGTGTGATGGAGCATTGTCCTGCATGAAAATCATGTTTTTCTTGAAGGATGCAGACTTCTTCCTGTACCACTGCTTGAAGAAGGTGTCTTCCAGAAACTGGCAGTAGGACTGGGAGTTGAGCTTGACTCCATCCTCAACCTGAAAAGGCCCCACAAGCTCATCTTTGATGATACCAGCCCAAACCAGTACTCCACCTCCACCTTGCTGGCGTCTGAGTCGGACTGGAGCTCTCTGCCCTTTACCAATCCAGCCACGGGCCCATCCATCTGGCCCATCAAGACTCACTCTCATTTCATCAGTCCATAAAACCTTAGAAAAATCAGTCTTGAGATATTTCTTGGCCCAGTCTTGACGTTTCAGCTTGTGTGTCTTGTTCAGTGGTTGTCGTCTTTCAGCCTTTCTTACCTTGGCCATGTCTCTGAGTATTGCACACCTTGTGCTTTTGGGCACTCCAGTGATGTTGCAGCTCTGAAATATGGCCAAACTGGTGGCAAGTGGCATCTTGGCAGCTGCACGCTTGACTTTTCTCAGTTCATGGGCAGTTATTTTGCGCCTTGGTTTTTCCACACGCTTCTTGCGACCCTGTTGACTATTTTGAATGAAACGCTTGATTGTTCGATGATCACGCTTCAGAAGCTTTGCAATTTTAAGAGTGCTGCATCCCTCTGCAAGATATCTCACTATTTTCGACTTTTCTGAGCCTGTCAAGTCCTTCTTTTGACCCATTTTGCCAAAGGAAAGGAAGTTGCCTAATAATTATGCACATGTTGATGTCATTAGACCACACCCCTTCTCATTACAGAAATGCACATCACCTAATATGCTTAATTGGTAGTAGGCTTTCGAGCCTATACAGCTTGGAGTAAGACAACATGCATAAAGAGGATGATGTGGTCAAAATACTAATTTGCCTAATAATTCTGCACTCCCTGTATTTTTCTTATATATTTCAGATGGAACCTCCACTTCTGGGCATCATTTTCCCGCCCCTGCCCAGTCCCCTCTCCAGGCCCCTGGCCAGTCCCCTCTCCAGGCCCCTGGCCAGTCCCCTCTCCAGGCCCCTGGCCAGTCCCCTCTCCAGGCCCCTCCCCAGGCCCCTGCCCAGGCCCAAGACCCTCCCCAGGCCCCTGCCCAGGCCCAAGACCCTCCCGGCCCTTCCCATTTTGCCTGTCCTGTCCCTCCAAAAAAACGCCCCTTCCTCCCCCTTCGCTGCCCTCCCCGTTTTTTGGCCCGTACAGCTCCCCCACCTGCCCAGCCCCCAACTCACCAGTCCCCTGATTCCCCAGCTGTATGGGCTACCCCAGAGTGGCAGCACATCCCTCCCCAGCCAAATCCCATCCCTTCCCCCTGCCCCAACCTTCATTGTCCTGGGTGTCGGATTGTCCTTCCCAGGCACAGCTGTAAGTATCATTCAAAATCAACATTATAAGATATTTAAAGGGACACTGAAGGCAAATCGTTTTTATTGTGATTCAAATAGAGCATGCAATGTTAAGCAAATTTATAATTTACTCCTCTTATCAAGTTTTCTTTGTTCTCTTGCTATCTTTATTTAAAAAAAGAAAGGCATCTAATTTTTTTTAACTATTCAGAACTCTGGACATAACTTTTTTATTGTTGGATGAATTTATCCACCAATCAGCAAGGACAACCAAGGTTGATCACCAAAAATGGCCTGCCATATAAACTTACATTCTTGCATTTCAAATAAAGATAGCAAGAGAATGAATAAAAATTAAGAATAGGAGAAAATTACAAAGTTGATTAAAATGTCATGCTCTATCTGAATCACAAAATAAAATATTTTGGTTCAGTGTCCCTTTAATATGATATCACTCCATATACCAATCACCACTACTTGGATACAACAATTGCTAAAAAAAATTCATACCTTATCTCTTCTATAACCCACTGGGAGTGTAATTTCTTCTGCTTGCTGTGTTTACACAGCTTGGCCTCAAGGCCAAAAGGTTTAAGGATAGGTGTGGATACCACAGTATAAATAAACTATTTAAATTGCCAATGTAAGGACAATGGAAATCCTTTTACAAGATTTTATACACTCAAGCTGGAAAAGTGGATCATTGAAAACCAATTAAAGAGGAGAACATGTTTGAGTAAACTGTCCCTGTAATGGTTTATGTCTGAAGAACATATTTAATGTGTAAATAATCAATTTCGAAAATTTAATTTAAGGAATGATTTGTCTTTATTATTACAATGTATCTTTGCGCAATTTTTATTATGTTGTGTAATTATCATTAATATTTTTATTTTACTTTATTTTAGGTTGTGACTCAACATGGCTCATGCTAGAAGCTCTAGCACGCATAGAGCAGGCCGTGTTGAGGAACTCGCTGTTCCTAGGAAGGATGCACAACACCATGCATGCCCAGCTACAGGTTCAGCGTTCGACTCTACAACGTATGATGCGTGTAGAGTCAACGCTTGAATCTGGAGCTGGACATGCACAGGACAATGAAGGTGATGCCCAATAAGTGGAGGATCTTGAGATGCTCCAAGGGCACAGATAAGAATCTTCCGTCCACATGTTGCTGTTTTGTTTGTTCCTGTTGCCATTTGGCCTTTTTTGTTTATTGTTGTGCCTGTTGCACTCTTTTACCTTGTCAAATGGCTCCAATGGGGCTGTGTTGGCCCTTGTCAACTCCCTCCAAGGACTGTGATGCACTCTTTTACCTTGTCAAATGGCTCCAATGGGGCTGTGCTGGCCTTTGTTGGCCCTTGTCAACTCCCTCCAAGAACTATGATGCACTCTTTTACCTTGTCAGATGGCTCCAATGTTTCAGATTTGTCAACATGTTTTTGGTCAACGTTATCTTATTTCTTTATGTTTTATGACATAATAATAAAATACATGTCATTCCACTATTCTTTGTCCTCTTTATTCATGTAATTGATTGAAATCTATAGTTTATGTGGTTAATCCTTAAAGGGACCTGAAACCAAATAATGGTCTTTCCTGATTCATAAATATAAAACAATTGTAAATGACTTGAAATGATATTTACATCTCCAATTTAATTTGATTCATTTTCTTGATATACTTTTCATCAAGGTTTATCTTTTCAAGATTATAATTAGCATAGGAATGAATTTTTATATATATATATATATATATATATATATATATATATATATATATATATTTCTGTTTGTATATGAATATATTTGCAAATATATTTTTTTATTTTCACATCCATGTGTTCATTTGTAATCTATTCGTGAATTGACCTTTAACAAATGATCCCAGGATTGATACAATGAGATATTTTTTTTAAATTATAAATTTGATGTAAATAGTATCCTCTCTGTAAATCCTGAAACTGAATAGTTTGTATTTCATGTCCCTTTAAGTGATGCTGAGCACAATTGTTAAAGGGACACCGTACCCAAAAATTTAATTCCGTGATTCAGATTGAGCATGAAATTTAAATCAAATTTCGAATTTACTCCTATTATCAAATTATCTTCATTCTCTTGGTATATTTATTTGAAATGCAAGAATGTAAGTTTAGATGCCGGCCCATTTTTGTTGAACAACCTGGGTTGTCCTTGATGATTGGTGGATAAATTCATCCACCATTAAAAAAGTGCTGTCCAGAGTACTGAAACCAAAATAAAGCTTAGAGGCCTTCTTTTTCAAGAAAAGATAGCAAGAGAACGAAGATAAATTGATAATAGGAGTAAATTAGAAAGTTGATTAAAATTGCATGCTCTTTCAGAATTACAAATGAACAAATTCGGTTTCAGTGTCCCTTTAAGTAATGGGTATGCATTTGTCATGCTTTTTTGTCCTTTTTACATGAACATGGACATCTAATCTTTTAAAAAAAAGACTATTTGAATGTTGACAGCACATGTATTCCAATTTCACTTATATCTTATTGTAGTAGTGTAACAAAATCAATCACTGTGTGTAATGCGCATATTTTAGATGAGGAATATCTTTCTCTTATTAATGTTTATATTTAATTATGCAACGAGATATGGTCATAGATAGGCTGACCATATATAAACTTGAATAAGTGACACATTTGATCAATACATGTGTCATTATTGTTATTAAAAAAAAATATAAACATATCTGAAAACATCAATGACATATGTATTTATCATGTGTACCTTTTAAAGATGGACACCATAGCTATAGGTAACATATAATATATAACACATCCCTATTTTCCTAATGCATCTCCTAGCATTATAAAGCAGTTAAAGTGACATGAAACACAACAATACAAAGATTTACATTTATTTCTAAAATGTATTTCAAATTGCTATGTCGTACATAATCGTGTAACCTAAAATGTTGTTTTCATGTCTGTTTAAACCATGCTGCTTGCAAAAAAGTTTAGTTAATAATTATTATTATTATTATTATTCTTTATTTATAAAGCGCCGACAGATTCTGCAGCGCTGCCCATGGGTACAAGGATAACAGTACAGTGGAGAAACAATACGATAAGACACAAAATTTTACAGACAAATACAGGGGGAATTGAGGGCCCTATTCCCGTGGGAACTTACAATCTAGACGGGTAGGAGGATTGGAAACAGGAGGTGGGAACTGCAGAGGTGAGAATGATATTAGTGAGGAGATAGAGGGCAACTGTTAGATAATTGAAGTTAGTTTGTTAATAAGTCGGGTGATAAGCTTCCCTGAACAGAAAGGTCTTTAGGGAACGTTTAAAGGAGGAGAGGTTAGGGGCAAGTCTGACATCTCGAGGAAGTGCGTTTCAGAGGGTTGGTGCCGCACGAGAGAAGTCCTGTAGTCTAGAATGAGAGGAGGTGATGGTAGAGGACGCAAGAAGCAGGTCGTTGTTGGATCTTAGGGGACGGGCAGGAGTATATTTGTTGATGAGTGAGGACAGGTAGGGTGGGGCAGCATTGGTGAGGGCTTTGTAGGTCAGGGTGAGAATTTTGAATTTAACTCTGTTGTGAATGGGGAGCCAGTGAAGGGACTCACAGAGAGGCGCAGCAGAAACAGAGCGTCGAGAGAGGTGGATTAGCCTGGCAGATGCATTTAGGACGGATTGGAGGGGAGAGAGGCGGGAGAGAGGGAGGTCAGTTAGTAAGTTGTTACAGTAGTCAAGTCGGGAAATTACCAGGGAGTGGATGAGCTGTTTGGTAGTTTCAGCACTCAGAAACAGATGAATTTTGGAGATATTGCGTAGGTGGTTGCGGCAGGATGAAGAGAGCAGTTGGATGTGGGGAAGACCACCGTGTGTGAGAGCAGCAATGGAAGCAGTGTCAGAGGAAGATAGCCAGGTTTCAGTAATAGCTAAGAGGTTGAAAGCGTTGGAAACAAACAGGTCGTGAACAGTTGTAAGCTTGTTACAGACGGAGCGAGCATTCCAGAGGGCACAAGAAAAGGGAGGGGTTAGGCGCTGTGTGTTAATGGAGATGAGATTGTTGGTATTGCGTGACCTAGAATTTTTGCAGTGGGAGATGGAGTGAGAGTGTAAAAGTGTGGCGATTGTTGCAGGGCCAGGGTTAGGAGAGACCCTCTGCTTCTACTGAAATATCTCTTTATTTTCAATAATGGATTCTATTTCATATATCACAGTATTACGTTATCTTGCGTGACATTCATAGCTAGCAATATAGCACATACTAGTTTATAACATATAAATACGTTTCTTATTGATATGCCAAGCTGTCAAATGAGTCCTTGTATTGGCTGATGTTTTTACTCGATCAAGGATGCACCATGTTGATTAAAGGACCAGTCAACACAGCACAAAACACAAAACCAAAATAAATATACAGCCACATAGAGGATTAAGTTTATAATGTATATGAGCATATAAAATAAATATACAGCCACATAGAGGGTTACGTTTATAATGTATATGAGCATATAAAATAAATATACAGCCACATAGAGGGTTAAGTTTATAATGTATATGAGCATATAAAATAAATATACAGCCACATAGAGGATTACGTTTATAATGTATATGAGCATTAGTAAAATTATTATAAAACTTACTTTTCTCCTGTCTGTTTTACCAATTGTTCTGAGGCTTGTCCACCTCCCACGCCTAGAGGAGGATGGGCTCACTGTGAGTGACAAATTTTATCTTCCAATCCAAGATTAGCCTATTTGCATTTTTTTCCACCATTGTGTGCATGTGAGTGTGCACGTGAGCCCCCGGAGTGTGCACGTGAACCCCCCTTGCATGTGCACGTGACTCCCTCCTCAGACGTGCACTATTGTCTTTATAAATTACAGGCAAGCACAGCATGAAAGGGAGCAGCTCCCCTTGCATGAACATTTTCACTATAAAAAAATAATTTCATTTTTTTTTAAATTTATAATGTTCCCATTTTATAGTAAGTCTGTGTAATTTTGCACTTCAAATTACTTATTTTATAATTATCATCCCTAGTTTTAATTATAGGCTACCCATGCTACATATCTATTTATAAATGTATATTTTATATAGTCTTCCATTGATACTCGGCAGGCAATATGGGTATTTAAATAATGGAATTTATATTTTTTATACCTTAGAAAGCACCCTACTTGCTTTTATAATTAGCAATTTATTTTTAATTTATAGGCTAACCCTGCTACTTCTCTTTTTAACATTTATTTTTCATAAAGTCTTTCACTGATACTCTGCAGGCAACTTGGATCTTGAAATACGAGAAATTTTACTTATCGTACCTACAAAAACACTATTCTCTTTTTAAGGCTAACCCTGTTGCATATCTGTATGTAAAAATAATTAGAACTCAATTTCATGCAGATATTTTCCGTTTGTTATTTCCACCTTTGCATGTAAGGCTATTTTTATCTGTGCAAAATCCTTTTCAAGCACCCTACTGCCTCTTCAAAGCTAAACCTTTCTAAGCCAAAGCCTTACATGCAAAGGGGGTAAATAATAAATGCTAAATCTCTGCATGCAATGGCGGTCTTCTATCTGTAAACATGCAGATATGCAACAGGGTTAGCATAAAAGAAGAGATGGAGAGTTTTGACCTAACTTTATATGTGTTAATATAGGCCCGACAAGTTAGTAGGGTGCTGAAGCTTTTGCAACTGCATATACTCCAAATATCAGTAGGAGCAGTCTGGGGCTAAAAAGTGTCAAGTGTATTGGCTATGCTTCGTTATGATATTTTAATATATTTGGCTTTGTAAATGTATAATTACCAGGGTGCTCATGCTTGCTTTTAAGAGCCATGCTTGCATTTTATTTCTAGTTACATACATACATACATACATACAAAGAGCCAGTTCCTATGCACTCACTGGACTTCCATCAGCAGTTATTATTATTATACTTTATTTATTAAGCGCCAACATATTCCGCAGCGCTGTCCATGGATACAATTCATTTAAATAAAACAATACAAGACTTGTAAGATACAGGACAAAATTTACAAACACATACAGGAGGGATTGAGGGCCCTATTCCCGTGGGAACTTACAATCTAGAAGGGTAGGAGGTTGGGAAACAGGAGGTGAGGACTGCAAGATTGAGAAGGATGTTAATACAGAGTTAGATGAGGGAAATATTAGGTAAGTGAAATTAATTTATTATTGAGTTGGGTGGTAGGCTTCCCTGAACAGAAAAGTCTTCAGGGAACATTTAAAGGAAGAAAGATTAGGGCAAAGCCTGACAGCACGAGGGAGAGTGTTCCAGAGGGTAGGTGCTGCACGACAGAAGTCCTGCAGTCTAGCATGAGAGGAGGTGATAGTTGCGGATGCAAGGAGCAGGTCATTGTTGGATCTTAGTGGACGGGCTGGAGTATACTTGTGTATTAGAAAGGATAGGTAGAGGGGAGCAGCATGGTGAGAGTTTTGTATGTAAGGGTGAGAATTTTGAATTTAATTCTGCTGTGAATGGGGAGCCAATGAAGGGACTCACAGAGAGGTGCAGCAGATACAGATCGATGGGAAAGGTGGATCAGCCTGGCAGAGGCATTTAGGATGGATTGAAGGGGGGAGAGGCGGGAAAGAGAAAGGCCAGCGAGTAGGTTGTTGCAGTAGTCAAGTCGGGAGATAACAAGGGAGTGGATTATTTGCTTTGTGGTGTCAGCGCTCAGAAAAGGGCGAATTTTAGAAATATTGCGTAGATGATTGCGGCAGGATGTAGAAAGCAATTGGATATGGGGGATGAAGGATAAGTTTGAGTCAAGTGTGACTCCGAGGCAGCGGACTTGGGGCGATGGGGAAATGGTGATGCCGTCAACAGGGATAGAGAAGTCAGAAGTGGGCGTAGAGCTTGAGGGGGGGATAAGAAGGAGCTCAGTCTTGGACATGTTAATCTTTAGGTGGTGAGAGGCCATCCAGGAAGAAATACCAGATAAGCAGTTGCTGACATGAGAGAGGACAGAGAGAGAGAGCAGGGGTGGAGAGGTAGATCTGGGTGTCATCAGCATAGAGGTGATATTTGAAACCATAACTGTTGATAAGTTTACCCAGGAAGAAGTATAGATGGAGAGTAGAGGACCCAGAACAGATCCTTGAGGTACTCCAACAGACAGAGGCATAGGAGAGGAGGAGTCGCCGGCAAGTGACACAGAAAAAGACCTGTGAGAAAGATAGGAGTGAATCCAGGAAAGAGCAGTGTCACAGAGGCCAAAAGAGCTAAGGGTCTGTAGGAGGAGGGGGTGGTCAACTGTGTCGAAGGCAGCTGAGAGGTCAAGTAAGATGAGTATAGAGTAGTGGCCAATATTTTTAGCAATAAAGCAAATCCTTTTATTATGACATAATACAAGTATTTGCTTTAATGCTAATGGAAGTCCAGTGAGTGCATAGGAACTAGCTCTTTGTATGTATGTATGTGTATGTATATGTATGTATATGTATATGTGTGTGTATATATATATATATATATATATATGTATATACACACACATATACACATACATATATACATACATACACATACATACAATACATATGTTTTTGAACACACATACACACAAAATCTAATTCA
>NC_069502.1:1231223775-1231358775 GCF_027579735.1 Bombina bombina
AAGTCAGGCAGCTCTGTGTCATGCTCTTCTGCATCTACACGCAGGCGCGCTTCTGTGGACAGTGCACATCCTTTTATGTGCACTGCTCCACCAAAGAAGCGCGATGCCGATATGCCCACCACTTCCGGTTGCGGCTGCGGAGTGAATGAAAAATGCATATACGTATATGCATTTTTCATTCGGAAATGACAAACACGTGACAAAGAGGACAGGGAAAGCGGCCAAAAATGTAAAACAATCATTTGAGGGGGAAAAAATGACATAAAAATTATAAGGTACTGTTAGAAACATTTAATATAGCACAAGGAATATTTTTAGTATTGTTCTGTATAGTGCTGACTGGTCCTTTAAGACGTCACCTGCCAGGCTGTCCAAAGAGTTTTTGTATTGGCTGACGTTTTTACGCGATCAAGGATGCGCATTTTATTGGCTCACGTTTTTACGCGATCAAGGATGCGCCTTTGATTGGATGGCGTTTATACGCGATCAAGGATGCTCCTTTGATTGGATGGCGTTTTTACGCGATCAAGGATGCGCCTTTGATTGGATGGTGTTTTTACGCGATCAAGGATGCGCCTTTGATTGGATGACGTTTTTACGCGATCAAGGGTGCGCCTTTGATTGGATAGCGTTTTTACGCGATGAAGGATGCGCCTTTGATTGGATGGCGTTTTTACGCAATCAACGATGCGCCATGTTAATTAAGACGTCACATGCCAAGGTTGAAAAACCGTCTGATTGGATTACGTAGTTCTGCAATATTTGAATTTGCATGTAACCCACGTTTGTGAATGAGAAGCCAAGTTTAAAACCATGGCGAGTATGGATTGTGTGAATCATGTACATTGTTGATCCATAGCTGATAAAGAACACAACTGTCAGCCGTAAAGGACCAGCTCAGGATTCAACCCAACTGCTAGCGTGAAAAGTAAAAAACACACGCTAGCACACTGAGAAATATCCTGGACGTGACCCACTCAGGATTGAAGAAAGCAAATGTCCTTTTAAGAAGATAAATAAACTAAGAGAAATTCCTTTAGCAAGTAATAAAGCAAATGTCCCTTTAAGCAGGTTAGTAAATAAACAAGGATTCCTTTTAGCAGGTTTGGATAAGCAAGTGTCCCTTTAAGCAGGTTTAGTAAACAAACTGAGATTCCTTTTGGCAGGTTTGGATAAAGTAAATGTCCCTTTAAGCAGGTTAGTAAATAAACAAAGATTCCTTTTAGCAGGTTTGGATAAAGCAAATGTCCCTTTAAGCAGATTAGTAAGTAAACAAAGATTCCTTTTAGCAGGTTTGGATAAAGCAAATGTCCCTTTAAGCAGGTTTAGTAAACAAACTGAGGTTCCTTTTTGCAGGTTTGGATAAAGTAAATGTCCCTTTAAGCAGGTTAGCAAACAAACAGAGATTCCTTTTATCAGGTTTGAATAAAGCAAATGTTCCTTTAAGCAGGTTAATGAACAAACAGTAATATCTTCCTCTTATTAGATTTGAATAAAGCAAATGTCCCTTTATGATGATTATCAAACAAACAGATATTCCCTTTAGCAGGTTTAGATAAAGCAAATGTCCTTGTATGCAGGTAGTAAACAAACATAAAATCCTTATTAGCAGGTTTAGGCAAACTGGCAGAGAATATTCAGGCAAGGATTCAGGCAAGGAGACAAAAGAATTACTCACTTACAGGTCCGGTCCGGGAGATAGAAAAGAGAAAACAAACGGGCGCCAATTCAGATCTCCCGCCGAGATTTGAAGGCAGGGAGACTCTGACGTCAGGAGGAGAGCCAGATACCGCGTCACGTTGCTAGGCAACGTGACGTGATAGAGAGGGGATCTGTGAGCCGCGGCGACACGGCAATGAGCAGATCCAATTCATGACAGCACCCCCCTCTCAAGGACCCCTCCGGGGGACAGGACCAGGCCTAGCAGGATAAGCTTTGTGAAAGGCCTTAATCAAAGCAGGGGCGTGAACATGCCGGGCTGGTTCCCAAGTCCGTTCCGTGACCGGATAACCCTTCCAATGGATGAGATAGTATAGTTTCTTGCCACGAAGTTTGGAATCCAGAATGTGAGCAATCTCAAACTCAGGCTGTCCCTGTACCAAGAGAGGCGGAGGTTTGGGCAGAGATTTAGAAAATCTATTAGATTTCACCGGTTTCAGGAGAGAAACATGGAACACAGGGTGAGCTTTGAGAGTCTTGGGAAGAGCAACTCGATATGCAGTAGAACAAACTTGACCCAGTATTCGGAAAGGACCCACATATCGAGGCCCCAATTTGATAGAAGGTTGTTTGAGATGAAGGTGACGAGTAGAAATCCACACCTTGTCTCCAGGACGAAAATTAGGAGCCTTCTTCCGTCTGCGATCAGCAAAAAACTTGTATCTTTTAGAAGCTTTGGAAAGAAGATCACGTATTTTACGCCAATGTCGAGTTAATCTCCGAGCAGTTTGATCAGAAGCAGGATTTTCAGAAGAGGAAGTATACAGAGGAAATGTTCTGGGTTGAAATCCATAAGCTGCAAAAAAGGGAGAAGATTGAAGAGATGAATTGTAACGAGCATTATGGGCCAACTCCGCTAAAGGAAGATAACGAGTCCAATTAGAATGATGATGGTCCACATAATGTCTAAGGTAAGTCTCCAGACATTGGTTTACTCTCTCGGTTTGACCATTAGACTGTGGATGATGAGAGGTTGATAAAGAGATTGTAGTGCCAAAATGTTTGCAGAGCCATTTCCAGAACCGAGAAACAAATTGTACCCCTCTATCGGAAACGATGTCCAAAGGAAAACCATGTAATCTCACGATATGCAAAAGGAAAAGCTCAGAAAGTCCCTTGGCAGATGGAAGACCAGGCAAAGGAATGAAATGGGCAGACTTCGTAAACCTGTCAACCACCACTAAAATAGTGTTGTTTCCGGCAGAAAGAGGAAGGTCTGTAATAAAATCCATAGATAGATGGGTCCAAGGCTGGTGAGGAATGGGTAAAGGTTGAAGTAAACCAGAAGGGAGTTGACGAGGAGCTTTATTTGTAGCACATTGAGTGCAAACTGAGACGTAATCTTTAACATCTTGAGAGAGAGTAGGCCACCAGACATACTGTTTAAGATTCCGAGTCGTGTTACTGACGCCAGGATGTCCAGAGAGAGGACTATCATGAGCCCAATGGAGAATCTTTGGACGGAGATGTTCAGGAACAAATAATAAACCGTCAGGAGATTTAAAGGAAGAAGGAAGATCCTTTTGAGCAGACTGTAACTCCTGTAAACAAGAGGTTGATAATTGAGCTATGACTTCTTGTGGATGAAGTATGGTACCAGATTCTGGAGTAGAGGTAGATTGAAACTGCCTGGATAAGGCATCCGCTTTTATATTCTTAGAACCAGGTATATAGGAAAGATTGTAATTAAAACGTGAAAAGAATAAAGACCAACGAGCTTGTCTGGAATTCAATCGTTTGGCAGTTTGGAGATAAAGAAGATTTTTATGATCCGTGAGTATGGAAAATGGAAAGGTAGTACCCTCCAACCAATGCCTCCATTCGTCCAGAGCCATCTTGATGGCTAATAATTCCTTATTGCCAACGTCATAATTTAATTCAGAAGAAGTAAATTTCTTGGAAAAGAAACCTACAGGATGAATCTTACCCGTGTCAGGTATTCGTTGGGAAAGAACAGCCCCAGCAGCAACAGAAGAAGCATCCACTTCTAGGATAAATTGAAAATCCGGATTTGGGTGACGGAGTATGGGTGCAGAAGAAAAGGCCTTTTTGAGAGACTCAAAGGCCTTAATAGCCTCTGGGGACCACTTTTTACAATCTTGCCCCTTTCTAGTGAGTGACGTGAGAGGAGAAGTAATAGTAGCAAATCCTTTGATAAATTTCCTGTAATAATTGGCGAAGCCAAGAAACCGTTGTAGAGCCTTAAGAGAATCAGGTCTAGGCCAATCCAAAATGGAAGAAAGTTTATTCGGATCCATTTCAAATCCAGATTCAGATATTACATAACCCAAGAAGGGTATGGATTTTTGATGAAATGAACATTTCTCCAATTTGGCGAACAGATGATTGTCTCGTAACCGTTGCAAAACCTTCCTGACATGGTGTACATGATCTTGATAATTGTGAGAAAAAATTAAAATATCGTCAAGGTAGATAATGACGAAGGAGTTCAAAAAATCCCGAAAGATCTCATTGACGAAGTGTTGAAAAACAGCAGGGGCATTACACAGCCCAAAAGGCATAACCAGATATTCATAATGCCCAAATCGAGTGTTAAAGGCTGTCTTCCATTCGTCTCCTTTGCGCATGCGAATAAGGTTATAAGCACCACAAAGGTCCAGTTTGGTAAATATTGTAGCTCCTTGAAGATAAGTGAACAGTTCAGGAATAAGAGGCAGGAGAATACAGGATTATGTAACTGGAGCCAGGGAAGACCCAATATTATGGGAAATTGAGGAGTCGAGATTACATCAAAACATATTGTCTCTGAATGAAGAATTCCAACAGAAAAGAGAATGGGTCTAGTAGCAAACTGGATAAGTCCGGGACCCAAAGGATCTCCACTAACAGTGGAGACTGGAATAGAATATTCCTTTTTGCTTAATGGAATAGAGTGAGTAGTTACAAATGTGGAATCGATGAAGACTCCTCCAGCACCAGAGTCAATAAGAGCTTGAGTATGAATCCTGTCTCCTCCAATTTGAAGAGTAACCGGGACAAAAAGTTTATTATTGAGGGAATGAGATCCTATTTGGCTTAACTTAGTTCCCTGGACAGAAGTTAAGCCCTGGCTTTTACCGGTCTGGTAGGACAATCTTTTAATAAATGTCCTTTAAGGCCACAGTATAAACACAGTCCAAGAGATCGTCTCCTCAGACGTTCAGTTTCAGTTAATCTAATGGTGCCAATTTCCATTGGTTCAGTCTGATCGGAAGGTGGAGAAGCGGGAGTTAAAGGGTTAGAGATACGAGGTACCAGACGAAAAGGACGATTAGAAGCTTTCTGATTTCTCTCTCTTTCTTGTTGGCGTTCGCGGTATCTGGAATCGAGACAAATACAAAGATTTATCAGAGCCTCTAGAGATTCTGGGATTTCACGATAGACCAACTCATCTTTGAGACGTTCAGAGAGTCCTTTGCGAAAAGCTGCTCTAAGAGCTCCCTGATTCCAGGTAGTCTCAGAAGCTAGAGTGCGAAATTCAATAGCATATTGGGATACAGGTTGACCACCTTGTCGTAAGTCTAGAAGAGAAGCTTCAGCAGCGGCAGACCTCCCTGGCTTATCGAAGACATTTGAAAAGACAGAGAGAAATGTATCCACATCCTGGAGTATTGGATCATTCTTTTCAAGCAAAGGTGATACCCAGGCTAAGGCTCTACCTTTCATTAAGGATATAAGGAAAGTGATTCTAGAGGAGGGAGTTGCAAAGAGAACTGGACTATTCCGAAAATGAAGGCGACACTGATTCAAAAAACCCCTACAATCCTCAGGATTCCCATCATATTTGTCCGGAAGAGGTATCCTGGGACTGAGCTGAGCTTGTGTCTGATTGGTAGGATTCGTAGGGGGAGAGGGATCCAAAGGAATAGGATTAGGAGGTATAGGAGCAGCCATATTCTGAAGTAAAATAGTTATCTGATCCAACTTTGCGTCCAAGGATTGTAAGTGGGTAGCATGAGATCCCAATAACTGTCCCTGGTGGGTCACGGCCATGGATAATTCAGTGGGGTCCATTTTTATGGCCCGTTTGTAATGTCAGCCGTAAAGGACCAGCTCAGGATTCAACCCAACTGCTAGCGTGAAAAGTAAAAAACACACGCTAGCACACTGAGAAATATCCTGGACGTGACCCACTCAGGATTGAAGAAAGCAAATGTCCTTTTAAGAAGATAAATAAACTAAGAGAAATTCCTTTAGCAAGTAATAAAGCAAATGTCCCTTTAAGCAGGTTAGTAAATAAACAAGGATTCCTTTTAGCAGGTTTGGATAAGCAAGTGTCCCTTTAAGCAGGTTTAGTAAACAAACTGAGATTCCTTTTGGCAGGTTTGGATAAAGTAAATGTCCCTTTAAGCAGGTTAGTAAATAAACAAAGATTCCTTTTAGCAGGTTTGGATAAAGCAAATGTCCCTTTAAGCAGATTAGTAAGTAAACAAAGATTCCTTTTAGCAGGTTTGGATAAAGCAAATGTCCCTTTAAGCAGGTTTAGTAAACAAACTGAGGTTCCTTTTTGCAGGTTTGGATAAAGTAAATGTCCCTTTAAGCAGGTTAGCAAACAAACAGAGATTCCTTTTATCAGGTTTGAATAAAGCAAATGTTCCTTTAAGCAGGTTAATGAACAAACAGTAATATCTTCCTCTTATTAGATTTGAATAAAGCAAATGTCCCTTTATGATGATTATCAAACAAACAGATATTCCCTTTAGCAGGTTTAGATAAAGCAAATGTCCTTGTATGCAGGTAGTAAACAAACATAAAATCCTTATTAGCAGGTTTAGGCAAACTGGCAGAGAATATTCAGGCAAGGATTCAGGCAAGGAGACAAAAGAATTACTCACTTACAGGTCCGGTCCGGGAGATAGAAAAGAGAAAACAAACGGGCGCCAATTCAGATCTCCCGCCGAGATTTGAAGGCAGGGAGACTCTGACGTCAGGAGGAGAGCCAGATACCGCGTCACGTTGCTAGGCAACGTGACGTGATAGAGAGGGGATCTGTGAGCCGCGGCGACACGGCAATGAGCAGATCCAATTCATGACAACAACATTCTCTTTTGATAGCTGTCTCGTTGAATAAACGAATGAAAGCAAAATGTTTTCCTGCATAAGATATTTTGAGGCAAGTGCGAATCCATGGATATACTCCATCTTGTTTAATATGTTTGTCAACAATATTTTCCTTTTTATAAATAATGACTGTGTTGGTTATAAGTTTCAACATATCGAATTCCGAAATATGCCCTATTGTATTTGAATTAAGTAATCAATATGCATTGACCTTTATCATATGCTAAATATATGAGATGCCTACTTTTTCAAGATGTTATATCGTGGTATTTTTTGTTTAAGGGTTATTAGACACTCATTTTTAAAACACATATATGTTGTTATACTAACCCCTCATTTTTTCTTTCATGATTCAGATAGAGCATGCAATTTTAAGCATCTTTCTAATTTACTCCTATTACCAATTTTTCTTTGTTCTCATGTTATCTTGATTTGAAAAAGCAGTAATAAAAGGTTAGGAGCTGGCCCATTTTTTAGTTCAGCACCTTGGTAGGGCTGCTGATTGGTTTACTACATTTAGCCACAAATCAGCAAGTGCTACCCAGGTGCTGAACAAAAAATGGTCTGGCTCTAAAGCTTACAGTACTGCTTTTTCAAATCAAGATAGCATGAGAACAAAGAGAAATTGATAATAGGAGTAAATTAGAAAGGTGCTTAAAATCTCATGCTCTATCTGAATCATGAAATACAAAAAATTGGGTTTAGTATCCCTTTAATATCTATTTATATTTTTTTCTTATTGAAAAAAAAATGTCTATTTTTGATGATGTTTAAAGAACATTGCAGTGATTTTCTGACTCCTCCCCAGGCCTCAAAGTTTGATGTGAATACCATCAGCTGCCTTCTCCAGCTTGCTCCTGTTTGTGTAAAGGGTCTTTTCATATGCAAATGAAGAGGTATTGTCTTATTTCCCACTTGGAATGGGCTTTCCAGCTATCTTTTCAACATAGCTAAATAGATTTTCTAAGTAAGTCTTTAAACCGTTTTCTCATGGATTTTGATATCAGTATGTGGTCATCTGGTTGTTTATAGTAGTATCTATTACATGCAGTTATCTGAAAATGATTGTATACTGTCCCTTTAATGTAAATGTTGAGTATTGTGTCATGTATGAGTTCCACATTGATTAATCTCCAAATATATTATTGTGAGCATATATTTCTAAAGTAACTCATAAAAGGACCTGAAACCATATTCCTTCTAAATTAAATGTCTTACTTAAAATATTCAAACTCAATAATGTCTCTTTAAGAAAATAGACTTTATTTAACACATCATTGGAAATCCTATTGCAATATTTTCTTGTTTGAACAAGTACATGTAGATATACCAACAATCAAAGAATTAGCATATGTTAGCATATGTAATTTTTTAAAGGGACAGTCTTGAAAACCAATAATGAATTTAATAATGAAAAAAAACTTTTTTTTTTAAATTAAATTATCTCAAACGTTTCTCACCAACTTATCATAATTCTCTTGTTATTCTTAGTCAACAGCTAAACCTAGGAGGTTCATCGGCTCATTTCTTAGAGCTTGAAGAGTGCATCTAATCGGAATGATTTTTGACCACTAGAGGGCATTTTGTTCAAATTTTCATATGGAAAACATTGAGCTCATATAGCATAGTGACCCTGGATTGATCAGTGATTGGCTAAAATGTTGGTCTGTCAAAATAACATAAATAAGTGGTCATTTTTCAGAGGCATAGATACAAGGGTAATCACATAAGTCACACTTGTATTTCACAAATGTTCTTTTACAAAACTTGATAATGCGTAATATAGTGTTTTCTTTGTAAACAACAATAATGTTCAGACTGTCCCTTTAAGCTGTGTTATTGGCATTCAAACAGTAATATGCCATCATGTATAATTGTAATGGTCATTTTGTTTGAGATTAGTGAAACAGTTTGGACATCCCATCACAGAAACCAATCAATGAAATGAACAAGGATAGGTATGTGATGATGTGGTGTCCACACACTTTTAACCCACACTCTGCAAAAAATCTGCCTCCATGGACCCGGTCCCATAGAAGCAAATTATATGCAGAGTGTGGTCCACAAGTGTAAGAAGACATCATCACATACCTATCTATTACACATTAAATAACCAAAAAAATATATACATGAAAATACTTACTTCCTCTTCCTTCCCCTCTTCCCACGAGACTGAGGCTCTGGGGGGGCAACTGTCCCCTTCCGACGAGTTCTCATGGGAGATGTTTGGGGAAGAGGGGAAGGAGGAGTACTGGAATGACCAGGCTGAGGAGGAGATTGAGTACCAGGAACAGATGCCCCAGGTTCAGATGGCCCAGGTTCAGATGGCCCAGGTTCAGATGGCCCAGCAGCAGATGGCCCAGCAGCAGATGGCCCAGCAGCAGATGACCCAGCATGCGGCTCCCGGAGGAACTGAAATAGATCTGTGAGAATCTGCACAAGACGGTTTTGGCCTTCTATAATTTCTCTTTGTCCTTCTCGAAGGGCACGAATATCTTCTGACATCTGGACTCGAGTTTGAATATTTTCCCTCCGGGAGGCACGCATTTGTTTTTGGAAATCCAGCAATACCTGCACCTCGGCTATCTCCTCCTCCTCAGGTGCTGGTGCACGGCGGGCTGCTGGTGCACAAGGCTCTTCTGGGTCAAGAGGCTCTTCTGGTGCAGTGATCTCTTCAGCAGTGGGGGCAGCTTCTTCTTCATATAGAGGGATGTCTTCGATGTGTCCCCGAGGCGGCAATTGATCCCCACCACTCTCATACCTGGGTGAATGAGGAGCATGTGGTTGCTGTGCTGGCTCCTCCCCAGACTCTGTATATTACAAAAATAAAGAAATGTATATATTAGCATATTTTCAAATAAAGATGTAAATGCTTTTGCTTACAGTAGAATAACAATCAATACGATTTCCGCATTTTCCAAACCGTGTTTGTGATATCTATCTGGTCAATCTGAATGTTTTTGATTTTGTTTTCAGTCTGTTTAAATGCACACCTAATCTGTAGCCTAGATACTAATGTAATCGCAAAGTAATTGTGAATGCGTTTACGTAATAATGTGTAAAAAAGCGTAATAGCATTAATCATATTCTTAAAGGAACATTAAACACACATTTTTTCTTTCAATGTTCAGATAGAGAATACTATTTTAAACAACATTCAAATGTACTTCTTTTATTTAATTTGCTTCATTCTTTAGATATCCTTTGTTGTTGAAATACCAATGCCCATGGGTTAGCCAATCACACGAGACATCTATGTGCAGCCACCAATCAGCAGCTTCTAAGCCTATCTAGATATGCTTTTCAGCAAAGGATATCTATAGAAGGAAGCAAATTAGATAGTAGAAGTAAACTATCAAGTTTTGGGTTTCATGTCCCTTTAAATCCATTCTTTATTTTTGAGGTTGAGAAATTATTAAATGAGCTTACCGTCAGATGAGAGTGGCAGGTACCCGGTATCGACTCCTCCAATACCGACTATGGCCACCTCGGAGATGCTGGGACGCAACATATCCTCCCATCAGGTATACTCCACGGTCAGTGGAGGCCCGCCACCGTTTGCTCTTGCATGTTGATACTCCCGAGACATTTTTCTTTTCAGCTCCATTTTGCAGTCCCGGTAGCGATGTTTAATGGATTCGACATCCCTGTTGTGGCCCCTTACTGCATTAACTGCATCCCTTATCTCCAGCCAGAGCTTCCTCTTGTCCCTCGGGGTGGCCTTCTGAGCTTGCAGCCTCCTAGCCCTCGGCACATATGCCTCTGGGAGGGCCTCCTTCTCCTCCATAGTAAACCTCGCCTCCCTAGTCAGCTTGGCCTTCCCCTGTGATGGTGTCCTCTGTTTCCCGGACTGTGAAGCCCTACTCCGTCCGCCACTGGGCCCAGCCACTTGTTCATCTTGAACTAAGTGGCTGGGTCCACCCACCGCTTCCTCCCCCGCTTCCTGCCCCCCTTCCTGTCCTGTTCCTCTCCCCCTCCCTCTCCCCTGACTAATCTCCTGCCTGCCCTCTTCTTCCATTTCTTCCCTACACTAATCCCTAACTCCTACAACAAAAAGTGAATGTGCACAAATGAAAGGGGGTCAAAATAAATAAATAAAAAGACAAAAAAAGTGCTCAAAGTGTGAAAGGTATATAAATAAAAGAGGGTAAGGAGTATTTAACAAACTAAAACATAAAAGTAGACTAAAATGAGGATATGTAAACTAAATGTAACGATGGGATGGGTATGGGCTTAAAAGGAATGGGGTATGGGATTACAGGGAATGGGGTATGGGATGAAAGGGAATGGGATTACAAGGAACGGGGTATGGAGTGTAGTATGAGAGGGTATGGGGTATGGAGTGTATGTAGTGTTATTGATAAGTGTATGTATGTATTGAATGTGTTTGCGTGTAAATGTGTTACGTATACAGAAAAAGCACTTGCACACTCAGCCAAACCAACTCTCGCTCACTACCGCTCTCTTCCTATCTCACACTACAACTAACTAACTCACACCACCACTAACTAACTCAGACTACCACTAACTCACACTACCACTAACTCACACTACCACTAATTCACACTAACTCACACTACAACTAACTAACTCGCACAATAACACTAACTCACTCCCAATAACACAAACTCACTCTCTCACACTAACACTAACTCTCCCAATAACACTAACTCGCACTAACTCTCACAATAACTCACTAAATCTCAAATCTCCAAAATCCCACCAGCAACACAGTCAAAGAAGCCATGCTTGTGTCGTGCTTATATACCCTGTGTAAATGTTTAATGATGTACCGGTTTGCCTTGTAAATTGTGTTCAGGTGTGCTTTGTTAGTAATTACTATGTGTGCAATGTGTATTAGTTGTGTGAATTTCCGCATTCTCATATTGAGTTAGTATTTGTGGAATGTTTAGAATGTGATGATGTCATAGTGATCGTTTTCCATAACATTGTCCAATAGTATTATGTGTAAATGTAAATGTTGATTTGTGATGGTGTCGTATTTGTGAAGTGTTGTAAATTTTTGTTTGTACTAATATTCCGTAATGTTGAATGCAAGTGTTTTGCTTGTGTATGAGTGTGCAATTCTTTTTTCGTGTTGTTTTGTTCCGTGTTTCCAGATCGTAAGGTATATGTGTATTCCTCGTTTAGTGTAATGTTTTATTTTCCCCGCTTATGAATGTGTAATGCGTGTGTGCTACGTTTTGTGATTGTTGTTATTAGATTTTCATTTTGTTTTTATTGTGCATTATGTGTTATAGGTCATCTGACCGAGCAGTGCGTATTTCTCGCGAGATCGAGTGTTAGTTGAAAAAAGCGTGCTTTTCTGATTTCTCATAGATCTCTATGGGAGACTGTCTAACGCGGGCATGATTACACGTATAAAATTAACGCGTTAGGAGTCGCGTTAGGAGCTTATTTTTAAACTCGTAATACCAGCTTAAAAAACAGTGTGCGTTAGAAAAAAAAAGACGCGTAGCTAACGCACCCCTTCTAACGCAAAACTCTACATCTAGGCGATTGTATGTTACAACTTTAGCACATAAGTTTACTCTCTTCACATCAGTGTATATCTCGTATTGCCTAAATGTTGTTTATGAAGACCTCCCATGGGTCATTAATTGATTAAGTGATAGACCATTTTGGGCATATATGGGGACTGATTCTAAGGTATAGAAGGGGGATAGGGGGGAAGGGAAACAAAGGTCCAAATCGAACTCACTTTCACAAACATTGAGGTTAAGGCTAGGTTACTGATAGGTGTCACTTTATGCTTAGCTTAGGTTAGGTTAAAAATATGTGCAAGGAGTATTAACCATGTTGCTGGGAATGTTTTAAAATCCATCATTCTATCGATTGCTATGAAGACAATGTGGTATCTAGGATCTTTGAGTTGTTTACATTGATCAACAGACTTCACTACTCACATATGTTAATGATATCACTACACGGGCACCAGAAGAGTTCCGGGGCAAAAGTAAGAGATTGGGGAGGTTATGACAGATCCCTGATAATGATAAATATATGCACTCCAACAACATCAGTGTTCTCATAGTCTCTCTTATGTACCAGGCAGTTTTTACACATTAGTTAGGAAATCACATTTTGGATAAAAGATTTTACATAACCTGGGAATTAGCAAAAAGCCAAGATTGTTAAGCTGATAAACAAAAGTAAAATACAAACTATTTCACCCGTCTTTGGCCCCTGCCGCTGGCCACGTGGTTGAAGTTGCATATTAGATATTCCATACAATCTAGCTTATATGCTACGGTATATCATTCAAGAAATGTGAAGAGAAAAGTTTTAACCTTGCGACCTGTGCTTTCATAAGACAGTGGAGAATATTAACCTACGACTACACAAACATTTTATGCATAACAAGGTCATTTGAAACTTTTCCCTTACCAGAGTTGACGGACACAATATAAGCCTGAGTAACTGCAGATACCGGTTTTGTAAACTAATAAACAAAATTAACTGTAGAACTCAGTATAACCAATAAACTATTTCAAAGGCAAACATATATATCTAAGTGGCACCAGCATGTTTCATATGACTATAGCCGGATTATTTAGTTATCAGTCTCCAGGCTTTCGATAGGCATTAGTCTTTACGATGGCTAAGAGTTTTTTTTTTTATCTCTGAGGTCTGCTTGTGCCATGGATGATAATTCAGTTTTCCCACTTTTGAGTCCGGTTTTGTTATCCTTATTTTGGTTGCAGGCTTCTGGGCAGCATGTTCGTAATAGGAGTTATTACATCTGGAACTATGCTCAGCAAGCGTGTCCTGCTTATTGTTATGGTGCAGTTCAGTGGTCTCAGCCCTCCCGGTGCCCCCTCCAAGCTTCCTGGCAGTCCCAACCAGCGCATGAAACTGGGCCGCAAGTTGAGACCTATTTAGGGTTGTATTTGGCTAGGGGTCAGTGAGCCTTTACATTTGTCTGAGTGCATGAGAGCCATCTCCGTTATTTCGTTTAAGGTGTCATCCATAACAGTCACTTGCCTCGTGGTAAGATAAGGCTTGTCATAGCAAAGAAGATTATTCTGTGTGTTTGCTGGGATCGTTTGATGTTCTTTGTTCGATACTCCTAGTGCTGCAGAGTTGGCGCCATTTTGCGCATCTGAAATGGGAACTCTGTAACATCGAGTATAGGGTACATTGGGAATGTAAATCTTGTTTATTAAGAAGTCAAAAGGTGCTTTCTCAATAAGTTTCTCCATGAGTCTCTCCAACCTCTCTAGGGAGGAAATAAAGCGATCTTGAGTTTCCATTTCACTGTGAACAGCCATAATGAAGCGTGGTGTAGGTTTAATTGTGCAGGTCTTCCCTTTGTCCACTATGCTTCTTTCCGCAATGTCGGGAAGGGTGGTGCAGGCACAGTGACCCAACTTTTATTGATGTCAGTTGTTCAATTAGGACTGAAAACCTCGGCAAGCCGAGGGGGGTGCGCTGCCTGCAAGGTTGCCGCCGCTGCAGACCTTCCTTATCCGATCTCTGGCTTCAGTCTTCAAAAATACAGCTAGGATTTTAGCGATCTGTGCACAGCTGAGCTATGTAGTTGAGTAGTAGGTAAATTTCTATACAATAGCTGTTAAAGTCTTAAAGGCGGATTATATAAAGTTCAGACGGAGCCAGAGAGAAATGCGACCTCTCCAAGTCACAGCTCGGACACACCTTGAATATTTCTTTTTATGTAAAATACTCACAGCCTCAGCTTTACAAAGCCCTTTAATATACTTGAAAGTTAATATCATATCACCTCTTCCCCTTCTCTCCTTTACGCTATACATATTTAGGTCATTGAGCCTCTCCCAGTAAGTTTTATTACACATTGCAAACAGTGAACTCATTGAATCCAAAAATGGTTTCTGTGTCAGAACACTTCAAATAATGCCTGTGTGACCTAACTTTCCCTAAATCGACACTGAAAAGGTGGCGAGAAAAACGTGGCTGACACCCTACTCATAACCCTCACTTCAGAGATTAGGATATATTGCACTGCTGCCGAAGTATCTCAATCAAAGTACAGTTTACGCCCCATGGAACGCCTGGCTTACACCAACAGAATGCCTACACCTTCATCATACTCTAGCTATACTCCCCCTGGAACACCCAGCTAACTCCCTAATACTGCCTAAACCTACATAATGTCTTAGCTATACTCCACTGGAATGCCCAGCTAACTCTCACAGACCGCCTATGTCATGTCTTCTCTATACTCTACCTGGAACACCCAGCTAACTCTCACAGACCGCCTACATCATGTATTACCTATATTTCCCCTGGAACACCCATCTAACTCTCATAGACCGTCTAAGTCATGAATTACCTATACTCCCCCTGGAACACCCAGCTAACTCTCACAGACCGCATATGTCATGTCTTCTCTATACTCTCCCTGGAATGCCCAGCTAACTCTCACAGACCGCCTAAGTCATGTATTACCTATACTCCTCCTGGAACGCCCAGCTAACTCTCACAGACCACCTACGTCATCTCTTCCCTATACTCTCCCTGGAACGACCAGCTAACTCTCACAGACCGCCTATGCCATGTCTTCTCTACACTCTCCATTGGAATGCCCAGCCAACTCTCACAGACCGCCTACTTCATGTCTTCTCTATACTCTCCCTGGAATGCCCAGCTAACTCTCACAGACTGCCTAAGTCATGTAATACCTATACTCCCCCTGGAACACCCAGCTAACTCCCTAATACGGCTTAAACCTACATAATGTCTTAGCTATACTCCACTGGAATGCCAAGCTAACTCTCACAGACCACCTATGTCATGTCTTCCCTATACTCTCCCTGGAACGCCCAGCTAACTCTCACAGACCACCTACACCTACGTCATGTCTTCCCTATACTCCCAAGGTACAAAAACGGTGTAAATAAAAACAAAACATTTATTCAAAACATCTTGAAAATGCATGTACAAGTAATGGACAGAGAAAAGTCTGATGCATTTTGAACTCTCAATCATAGACTCAAAACATTTTTTGCTGCTTGAAGTCATCATCTGGGGCCATGAGCTGAAAGTGGTGCTGGTGAGTTTGGAGCGGCTGTGTTTCTTTCATCTTCCCTATACTCCACCCAGCTAACTCCCTATTACCGCCTTCACCTACGTCATGCCTTCCCTATACTCCCCTGGAACACTCAGCTAACTCCCACAGACCCCTACACCTACGTCATGTCTTCCCTATACTCCCCTGGAACATCTAGCTAACTCTTTAATACCGCCTTCACCTACGTCATGTTTCACCCTATACTCCCCTGGAACACCTAGCTAACTCTCACAAACCGCCTACACCTACATCATGTATTTCCTATACTCCCCCTGGAACACCTGGCTAACTCCCACAGACCACCTACACCTACGTCATGTCTTCCCTATACTCCCCTGGAACACCCAGCTAACTCTCACAGACCGCCTACACCTACGTCATGTCTTCCCTTTACTCCCCTGGAACACCCATCTAACTCCCACAGACCCCTACACCTACATCATATCTTCCCTTTACTCCCCTGGAACATGTAGCTAACTCTCACAAACCGCCTACGTCATGTCTTCCCTATACTCCCCTGGAACACCCAGCTAACTCCCACAGACCCCTACACCTACGTCATGTCTTCCCTATACTCCCCTGGAGCACGTAGCTAACTCTCACAGACCCTAGACCTACGTTATTTCTTCCCTATACTCCCCCTGGAACACCCAGCAAAACTGTCACAGACTGCCTACACCTACGTCATGTCTTTCCTATAGACAACATAAGAAGACAGAAGTGCCACATGGCCCAATATTGTATGGAATTTAGATATACACAGGTATCAGTGTAATGACACACTCACATTTGAAGAGACACCCCTAATGGTGTAGAAGAAGCGGTCTGGGATCACAAACAGTCACCCAGCAGACAGGCCTCCAGTAGCTGATCCACACCCTGTAGATGGTATAAGCAATTACAGCGCCAATATGGCCTAGTATTGTATGGAAAAATAATAACAGTATGTGGTAATCGATATACTCACAATTGGAAAAGCACCTCCCTTGGTGCACTAGAAGCAGACTGGGGTCAAACAGTCACCCAGTAGACTGATCACCGGTAAAACAGGAGCTCCCAGATATCCAAGGATGAACCAATGTAAAGTAAAGTAAAAAGGTCTGGCAGCAAGTGGTAAGTATAATCAAAAACTTACTTTATTAAAATATATTAAAAATACTAGCAACGTGTTTCTTATCCAACCAGTGGATGTTTCATCAGGCTTAATACAATAGGTATAAAACACTTGCTATATATGCCAAACCAATTATCCTATACAATGTATAACACCTGAGATGAGTGTTGCTTAATTAGACCTGTCAAATGAGTAAGCCCTAAATGAATATATCTGTGAACATAACATCAGTAGTAAACATCAGTGAATAATTAAACAAAGTGATATATACAGGGAGTGCAGAATTATTAGGCAAGTTGTATTTTTGAGGATTAATTTTATTATTGAACAACAACCATGTTCTCAATGAACCCAAAAAACTCATTAATATCAAAGCTGAATATTTTTGGAAGTAGTTTTTAGTTTTAGCTATTTTAGGGGGATATCTGTGTGTGCAAGTGACTATTACTGTGCATAATTATTAGGCAACTTAACAAAAAACAAATATATACCCATTTCAATTATTTATTTTTACCAGTGAAACCAATATAACATCTCAACATTCACAAATATACATTTCTGACATTCAAAAACAAAACAAAAACAAATCAGTGACCAATATAGCCACCTTTCTTTGCAAGGACACTCAAAAGCCTGCCATCCATGGATTCTGTCAGTGTTTTGATCTGTTCACCATCAACATTGCGTGCAGCAGCAACCACAGCCTCCCAGACACTGTTCAGAGAGGTGTACTGTTTTCCCTCCTTGTAAATCTCACATTTGATGATGGACCACAGGTTCTAAATGGGGTTCAGATCAGGTGAACAAGGAGGCCATGTCATTAGATTTTCTTCTTTTATACCCTTTCTTGCCAGCCACGCTGTGGAGTACTTGGACGCGTGTGATGGAGCATTGTCCTGCATGAAAATCATGTTTTTCTTGAAGGATGCAGACTTCTTCCTGTACCACCGCTTGAAGAAGGTGTCTTCCAGAAACTGGCAGTAGGACTGGGAGTTGAGCTTGACTCCATCCTCAACCCGAAAAGGCCCCACAAGCTCATCTTTGATGATACCAGCCCAAACCAGTACTCCACCTCCACCTTGCTGGCGTCTGAGTCGGACTGGAGCTCTCTGCCCTTTACCAATCCAGCCACGGGCCCATGCATCTGGCCCATCAAGACTCACTCTCATTTCATCAGTCCATAAAACCTTAGAAAAATCAGTCTTGAGATATTTCTTGGCCCAGTCTTGACGTTTCAGCTTGTGTGTCTTGTTCAGTGGTAGTCGTCTTTCAGCCTTTCTTACCTTGGCCATGTCTCTGAGTATTGCACACCTTGTGCTTTTGGGCACTCCAGTGATGTTGCAGCTCTGAAATATGGCCAAACTGGTGGCAAGTGGCATCTTGGCAGCTGCACGCTTGACTTTTCTCAGTTCATGGGCAGTTATTTTGAGCCTTGGTTTTTCCACACGCTTCTTGCGACCCTGTTGACTATTTTGAATGAAACGCTTGATTGTTCGATGATCACGCTTCAGAAGCTTTGCAATTTTAAGAGTGCTGCATCCCTCTGCAAGATATCTCACTATTTTTGACTTTTCTGAGCCTGTCAAGTCCTTCTTTTGACCCATTTTGCCAAAGGAAAGGAAGTTGCCTAATAATTATGCACACCTGATATAGGGTGTTGATGTCATTAGACCACACCCCTTCTCATTACAGAGATGCACATCACCTAATATGCTTAATTGGTAGTAGGCTTTCGAGCCTATACAGCTTGGAGTAAGACAACATGCATAAAGAGGATGATGTGGTCAAAATACTCATTTGCCTAATAATTCTGCACTCCCTGTATATATATATATATATATATATATATATATATATATATGTCATAAACAAATACAATCAAACAATGCTAAAATATATAATCAGAGTGATCTTTGTTCTACTCTGACGTACATTGTATGTCTTATTGTTATGTATCAAATTGGGGTGGGATACGTAAGATAAACATGCATCGTGTTACTGACACTAATATAAATGGATCTGCAACATACCTGTATATATACATCAGTACATTTGGGATTGATAGATTCAAGTTAACATGCCTTATTTAAATAATATATAGCATTTTAGACCTTACCGTTAATTATTTTGTATATTATATTAGGTGTCCAACAGTGAACATCCCTGCACATATTTAAAAGGCTCACATATAAGATCCTTGCTTACTTGTGCGGCAATTACCAACTATTTATTCAGTATTTATTTTATATGGAGGTGCAATGTGAGTGCTTTTTCTCTGTACCCCAAAGTGAATCGTCTTAAGTTTTGATCCTCATGGCGCGGGGAGGGGGAGTAGCTTCAAGATGCTTACGTGTCAGACTGTGATCGGACCGACACGCGATACACACCTACTGAGATGCCGAGGCCATTGGTAGGTAGCATTCTCAGTGGTGACGTTATGAGTGGGCGGAAACTAAACTCAAATGTCGATACAGCGGATCACCAAATGTGTACTCTGTGACGTCGCCTACTAACACACAGGGTTTCTAACATCAACCCAGACATTTGATCCTCACAAGTTATGGAAGGAAATGTATAAATTAACTGGAGAAGAGTGGCCAGGGGAAATCAGTAATTAATATAAGTGCCATCAATACCCCAATAAATATTCGTAATGATATAAACCCTTAGCCATATATAGTATTGTTATAACCAATTGGTATCTAACTGTATAACTTAATAGGCTTTCACTAAAAAACTTCATAAATGACTCATCCTATACACTACTATAAGCATAAACAACATAGACGTCAGGTGACATAGATAAATAACAATGTGAGCGGACTAAATAATATAATAAAATAATATAATATAATCAAATAAAAAAATTAGGAAAATAGTTAGTGATGGGACTAGAAATATCAGAACTTCCCAGAGTGGGAATCCCATATCATGAACATAATATTCTTATACATCGTGACCTAACTCATAATCTAATAATGTGGTAAGGTAATGAGATATTACTGAAACTATTTGTTTGTTTAGTGTGTAATAAGTCTTAAACAAAGTGAGCGCCATATAATCATGGCTTGGGTGTAAAGAGAGGGGTATATAATCACTTGATCATAACAATGAAAAGTAAAATTGCATGTACTCAATAGTGGATAAAGGTATGTTTATATTTCTAATAAAGATACTGATACATAGCAGCTTCCACAGCCAGGTGCTGTCAAGGCCATAGGCTAGAGAAGAATATAATATAACCATATTAGGGGAGGGATAGTGGGGACGGGACACGAACCATAAGAACATAATGTGATAATAGAATGGGGAGAGAGGGGAAGTCCCCCATAAGTGAAGGCGATGGACACAAATGACATGGTAAATCAAAATATAGTGTATATTGCAAGTCTATGTGACAGACATGCCCTGCACACCAAAAGAATAGAGCAGTTTAGATATTATTCTTTAAATGGCATCAAAACTATAGCTAGATAGGACCATGGGTGTGAAATTCGTGATACATGTGAAAGTGTATATATATGAGATATAGAAGTAATATGTGATAGAGTGGGGGTCCTACATCGCGAGTGTACCTAATAAGGAAATAAAAATACTGGGCCAATGCCACATATATATTACCCTCAAAATTGTGACATTAGTAGTTTATAGATCGAAGGCTGCTAGATCCACACATTCATTGAGACCCACTGGAATCAAGGTATGTAGTTTATGGATCCAGTATGTTTCCCTACGTTGGAGAATAAGTATAGGATTATGGCTATACCTTGGTATATGTTCAATTGGACAAATTGAAAGCGTTTTGGAGCTTCCTTTATGAGTGTACAAGCAGTGTCTTGATATACTATGTTATAAGAACTTTCTTTTAACACTACGTAAGTGTTCAGCCCAACGTCATTTTATTTTCCGACATATACGTCCTACATATTGGGCCCCACATAAGCATTGTAAAATATAAATCACGTATGTGGATTCACAAGTAAGGCGTTTTTTGATGGTAAACTTTTCCCCTGTACTATTTGACTGAAAAAACTTTGTCACATTTTTCACCACCTTGCACATATTGCATCTTTGTTTATGACATTTAAATAGTCCACATTGTAAAATTAGCCAGAAAGGCTTTATTGTTACTGGGGGTCTTGGTTGCCAAAGTCAGGCTATTGGCAGATAGTTTATCTCTAACTATCTTACTCGGTGCTAATTTACTTTTTAGCATAGGAGCCCTTCTATAGACTATTTTGGGCTTAGGGGATGCAAGATTTTTCAAATATGGGTCATTACAGATGATGGGCCAGTGTTTTAGTATAATTCTTTTTATCTCTCTATGATGAATGCAATACCCAGTGATGAACAGAGGGGTATTTGAATCAGCAGTTGACTTCTGTTTAATAATTATTTTTTTTGTGAAGTAAGTTGTTCTATCATTGTTCAGGGCTCTAAGATAACCCTTCTGTATAAGATCTAAAGGATACTCCTTTTCAAGAAACCTATTTTTCAAATAATTGACTGTAGTTCATAACACTCCTTTGTAGTACAATTCCTCCTTATTCCTCCCTTCCAACTAAAATATTGATTACTATTAAAGTCTAAGAAGCTATTACAATCGACTTTTTTGAAGAAAGTTTCGGACACAAAATGACCTGAGGAGGAAAAAGATAATGTGAGATTGAGATAGTCTATTTTTGTGGATTGGATATTGCTAGTGAGTTTTAAACCAAAGTCATTGATGTTCAGAGAATCTGTAAACCGAGATGCCTTTTCGTATGATCCCCTGAACAAGAAGATTAGGTCATCTATGTATCGGCCATAGAACACCAGATTCGCCCCCATAGGTAACCTGTAAACACAGGTCTCTTCAAACCTACCCATATAGAGGTTTGCAAAGCTGGGGGCTAATCTGGTGCCCATGGCCGTACCCTTGGTCTGAAGAAAGAAAGAACCCTGATATTTAAAATAATTATGATGAAGAATAAAGTGGACCAGTTCACTAATATACTGTTGTTGCTTGATTGAAATATATATATCTGTTTGCAAGTAAGATTGAATCACTTGGAGACCCTTGTCATGAGGGATGTTAGAATATAGGGAACTCACATCATTTGTGATCCACCATAACTCATGATCTGTCTTCCTAATTTCTAAATGAGTTAATTTGTTTATTAAATCTGAGGAGTCCCTAATAAAAGAGGGTAAAGCAATTACATGCTTTTGCAGTAATGAGTCAATATAGGCCGATAGATTATCTGTGAGACTACCGATGCCAGCTATTATAGGGTGTCCCGGGGGGTTATTCACATTTTTATGCATTTTTGGCAAATCATAGTAAAAAGCTGTATTGGGGTGTTTTGGATATAAGTAATCTATTTCCTTTTTAGTGAGTATACCTTCAGCAAAACCCTCTTGCAACAGAGAATGCAGTTTTTTGAGAAAATCAAAATCGGATCACTGGGTAATACCCTATAATAGCTGGCATCTTTGAGAATGCGTTTAGATAGAGCTTTTCAGCACTTACAGGCTTATGTTGCATGCCACCCAAGGACCACTGCCTAGGTCCTAAGTTCATAAATCAAAAGAAGAGCAGGCAGGTGACAGCAAATATTGTTACAATTTATTGTGGAGGTAAAAAGGAAGGCAACGTTTCGGGATCAGTCTCCCTTATTCATGCCATACCTGCTACAAACAATCAAGTGACTTATATACATGTATACCACTAGGTGGCGCTCAAGTGTAATTAACCCATTCCTATTTTACACATTAACTTATTCATTAATTTAACTCACAATTGTACACTTCTTATTATGTATACATAGCAGAAGAATAACTATTTTATAATTAATTCAAATTCTAAATTTTACACTATCATTAAATTTATCCTAGAAAAACATCATTCTATAGATTAAATTTTTCATCACAACAATATTTATCCCAAAAATACAGTGAGGTCCCAGTCCCTATTTAACCCCTTGGGTTCTAGACATTCTAATTTATAGAGTATAGAGAGAGATATTTTTAGCTTTCACAAAGTGGGCTGCTAGGGGGGCTTTTACATTACCAGTCCTAATATTGCTCTTATGTTCAATAATTCTCTCCTTAGCGGACCTGGTAGACTCCCCTATATAGACCCCCCACATGGACATTTGATCATGTATATTATAAAAGTGGTTAAGCATGTAAAAAAAACCTCTTATGTTGTACTTTTTACCAGTGTGAGGGTGATAGAAGACTGACCCTTTGGTCATGTTGCCACAACATGAACACCCTAAACAGGGATAGCAACCATTATTTTTTGTAGTAATATAACTAGGCCTTCTTTTAGAGTTCATGTTTAGAGATGTTGATAACATTATTTATTATTTATTGTGTCTCTATTGGGGTAGATATTAACTTGCTAACTTCAACATCATCGCTTACCCCCAGTGTCCTGGTATCGTCACAGTCCTCATTTAATGTCCTCGCCTTGAGCGTAGTTGCCATGCAGGTTTTTTCTTTGTGTTTTTTGAGCTGCCGCTGGTGTTTGTGTCCGCCCCGTCTCTGTCTCGCTCAAGGCGAGGACATTAAATGAGGACTGTGATGATACCAGGACACTTGGGGTAAGTGATGATGTTGAAGTTAGCAAGTTAATATCTACCCCAATAGAGACACAATTAAATAATGTTATCAACATCTCTAAACATGAACTCTCTGAACCTGAATTAGAATTGTTAAATAAAGGTCTTTCATTCTGCCCAGATAAGAACTGTAATTTCTTTCAGCTACAAAAAGACCTGTTCAGGTTTATAAGGACTTTAAAACTAAAGACTTTAAATTGGGCTGAGAATTTAATTGTAAATAATGAGAATCCAACGATCCATTTAAAACAACTGGGGCTTAGGAAGAAAAACATAATTTATGCTTACCTGATAAATTCCTTTCTTCTGTAGTGTGATCAGTCCACGGGTCATCATTACTTCTGGGATATTACTCCTCCCCAACAGGAAGTGCAAGAGGATTCACCCAGCAGAGCTGCATATAGCTCCTCCCCTCTACGTCACTCCCAGTCATTCGACCAAGGACCAACGAGAAAGGAAAAGCCAAGGGTGAAGTGGTGACTGGAGTATAAATTAAAAAATATTTACCTGCCTTAAAAACAGGGCGGGCCGTGGACTGATCACACAACAGAAGAAAGGAATTTATCAGGTAAGCATAAATTATGTTTTCTTCTGTTAAGTGTGATCAGTCCACGGGTCATCATTACTTCTGGGATACCAATACCAAAGCAAAAGTACACGGATGACGGGAGGGATAGGCAGGCTCTTTATACAGAAGGAACCACTGCCTGAAGAACCTTTCTCCCAAAAATAGCCTCCGATGAAGCAAAAGTGTCAAATTTGTAAAATTTGGAAAAAGTATGAAGCGAAGACCAAGTTGCAGCCTTGCAAATCTGTTCAACAGAGGCCTCATTCTTGAAGGCCCAAGTGGAAGCCACAGCTCTAGTAGAATGAGCTGTAATTCTTTCAGGAGGCTGCTGTCCAGCAGTCTCATAAGCTAAACGAATTATGCTACGAAGCCAAAAAGAAAGAGAGGTAGCGGAAGCTTTTTGACCTCTCCTCTGCCCAGAGTAAATGACAAACAGAGAAGACGTTTGTCGAAATTCCTTAGTTGCCTGTAAGTAAAATTTTAGAGCACGGACTACATCCAGGTTGTGCAGTAGACGTTCCTTCTTTGAAGAAGGATTTGGGCATAAAGAAGGAACAACAATCTCTTGATTGATATTCCTGTTAGTAACTACCTTAGGTAAGAACCCAGGTTTAGTACGCAGGACTACCTTATCCGAATGAAAAATCAAATAAGGAGATTCACAATGTAAGGCTGATAATTCAGAGACTCTTCGAGCCGAGGAAATAGCCATTAAAAATAGAACTTTCCAAGATAACAACTTTATATCAATGGAATGAAGGGGTTCAAACGGAACGCCCTGTAAAACATTAAGAACAAGGTTTAAACTCCATGGTGGAGTAACAGTTTTAAACACAGGCTTAATTCTGGCCAAAGCCTGACAAAAAGCCTGGACGTCAGGAACTTCTGACAGACGTTTGTGTAACAGAATGGACAGAGCTGAGATCTGTCCCTTTAATGAACTAGCAGATAAACCCTTTTCTAAACCTTCTTGTAGAAAAGACAATATCCTAGGAATCCTAACCTTACTCCAAGAGTAACCTTTGGATTCACACCAATATAGGTATTTACGCCATATCTTATGGTAAATCTTTCTGGTAACAGGTTTCCTAGCCTGTATTAAGGTATCAATAACTGACTCAGAAAATCCACGTCTTGATAAAATCAAGCGTTCAATTTCCAAGCAGTCAGCTTCAGAGAAGTTAGATTTTGATGTTTGAAGGGACCCTGTATCAGAAGGTCCTGTTTCAGAGGTAGAGACCAAGGTGGACAGGATGACATGTCCACCAGGTCTGCATACCAAGTCCTGCGTGGCCACGCAGGTGCTATTAGAATCACTGATGCTCTCTCTTGTTTGATTCTGGCAATCAATCGAGGAAGCAACGGGAAGGGTGGAAACACGTAAGCCATCCTGAAGTCCCGAGGTGCTGTCAGAGCATCTATCAGGACTGCTCCTGGATCCCTGGATCTGGACCCGTAACGAGGAAGCTTGGCGTTCTGTCGAGACGCCATGAGATCTATCTCTGGTTTGCCCCAACGTCGAAGTATTTGGGCAAAGACCTCCGGATGAAGTTCCCACTCCCCCGGATGAAAAGTCTGACGACTTAAGAAATCCGCCTCCCAGTTCTCCACTCCCGGGATGTGGATTGCTGACAGGTGGCAAGAGTGAGACTCTGCCCAGCAAATTATCTTTGATACTTCCATCATAGCTAGGGAGCTTCTTGTCCCTCCCTGATGGTTGATGTAAGCTACAGTCGTGATGTTGTCCGACTGAAACCTGATGAACCCCCGAGTTGTCAACTGGGGCCAAGCCAGGAGGGCATTGAGAACTGCTCTCAATTCCAGAATGTTTATTGGCAGGAGACTCTCCTCCTGACTCCATTGTCCCTGAGCCTTCAGAGAATTCCAGACGGCACCCCAACCTAGAAGGCTGGCGTCTGTTGTTACAATTGTCCAGTCTGGTCTGCTGAATGGCATCCCCCTGGACAGATGTGGCCGAGAAAGCCACCATAGAAGAGAATTTCTGGTCTCTTGATCCAGATTCAGAGAAGGGGATAAGTCTGAGTAATCCCCATTCCACTGACTTAGCATGCACAGTTGCAGTGGTCTGAGGTGTAAGCGTGCAAAGGGTACTATGTCCATTGCCGCTACCATTAAGCCGATTACCTCCATGCATTGAGCCACTGACGGGTGTTGAATGGAATGAAGGGTGCGGCAAGCACTTTGAAGTCTTGTTAGCCTGTCCTCTGTCAGGTAAATCTTCATTTCTACAGAATCTATAAGAGTCCCCAGGAAGGGAACTCTTGTGAGTGGAACGAGTGAACTTTTCTTTTCGTTCACCTTCCATCCATGTGACCTTAGAAATGCCAGCACTAACTCTGTATGAGACTTGGCAGTTTGAAAGTTTGAAGCTTGTATCAGAATGTCGTCTAGGTATGGAGCTACCGAGATTCCCCGCGGTCTTAGTACCGCCAGAAGAGCACCCAGAATCTTTGTGAAGATTCTTGGAGCTGTAGCCAATCCGAATGGAAGAGCCACAAACTGGTAATGCCTGTCTAGGAAGGCAAACCTTAGGTACCGATAATGATCTTTGTGAATCGGTATGTGAAGGTAAGCATCTTTTAAATCTACAGTGGTCATGTATTGACCCTCTTGGATCATAGGTAAAATTGTCCGAATAGTCTCCATCTTGAACGATGGAACTCTTAGGAATTTGTTTAGGATCTTTAAGTCCAGGATTGGTCTGAAAGTTCCCTCTTTTTTGGGAACCACAAACAGATTTGAGTAAAACCCCTGTCCCTGTTCCGATCGTGGAACTGGATGGATTACTCCCATTAACAAGAGCTCTTGTACGCAGCGTAGAAACGCCTCTTTCTTTGTCTGGATTGTTGACAATCTTGACAGATGAAATCTCTCTCTTGGAGGAGAGTATTTGAAGTCCAGAAGGTATCCCTGAGATATTATCTCTAGCGCCCAGGGATCCTGAACATCTATTGCCCAAGCCTGGGCGAAGAGAGAAAGTCTGCCCCCCACTAGATCCGATCCCGGATCGGGGGCCCTCAATTCATGCTGTTTTAGGGGCAGCAGCAGGTTTCCTGGTCTGCTTGCCCTTGTTCCAGGACTGGTTAGGTTTCCAGCCTTGTCTGTAGCGAGCAACAGCTCCTTCCTGTTTTGGTGCAGAGGAAGTTGATGCTGCTCCTGCTTTGAAATTACGAAAGGAACGAAAATTAGACTGTCTAGTCTTGGCTTTGGCTTTGTCCTGAGGCAGGGCATGGCCTTTACCTCCTGTAATGTCAGCGATAATCTCTTTCAACCCGGGCCCGAATAAGGTCTGCCCTTTGAAAGGTATATTAAGCAATTTAGACTTAGAAGTAACATCAGCTGACCAGGATTTTAGCCACAGCGCCCTGCGTGCCTGAATGGCGAATCCTGAATTCTTCGCCGTAAGTTTAGTAAGATGTACTACGGCCTCCGTAATGAATGAATTAGCTAGTTTAAGGACTCTAAGCCTGTCCGTAATGTCGTCCAGAGTAGCTGAACCAATGTTCTCTTCCAGAGACTCAATCCAGAATGCCGCTGCAGCCGTGATCGGCGCAATGCATGCAAGGGGTTGCAATATAAAACCTTGTTGAACAAACATTTTCTTAAGGTAACCCTCTAACTTTTTATCCATTGGATCTGAAAAAGCACAGCTATCCTCCACCGGGATAGTGGTACGCTTAGCTAAGGTAGAAACTGCTCCCTCCACCTTAGGGACCGTTTGCCATAAGTCCCTTGTGGTGGCGTCTATTGGAAACATTTTTCTAAATATCGTAGGGGGTGAGAACGGCACACCGGGTCTATCCCACTCCTTAGTAACAATTTCAGTAAGTCTCTTAGGTATAGGAAAAACCTCAGTACTCGTCGGTACTGCAAAATATTTATCCAACCTACACATTTTCTCTGGTATTGCAACTGTGTTACAATCATTCAGAGCCGCTAACACCTCCCCTAGTAATACACAGAGGTTTTCCAGTTTAAATTTAAAATTTGAAATATCTGAATCCAGTCTGTTTGGATCAGAACCGTCACCCACAGAATGAAGTTCTCCGTCCTCATGTTCTGCCACCTGTGACGCAGTGTCTGACATGGCCCTAATATTATCAGCGCACTCTGTTCTCACCCCAGAGTGATCACGCTTACCTCTTAGTTCTGGTAATTTAGCCAAAACCTCAGTCATAACAGTAGCCATATCCTGTAATGTGATTTGTAATGGCCGCCCAGATGAACTCGGCGCTACAATATCACGCACCTCCCTCTGAGCGGGAGATGTAGGTACTGACACGTGAGGCGAGTTAGTCGGCATAACTCTCCCCTCGTTGTTTGGTGAAATTTGTTCAATTTGTACAGATTGACTTTTATTTAAAGTAGCATCAATACAGTTAGTACATAAATTTCTATTGGGCTCCACTTTGGCATTGCAACAAATGACACAGGTATCATCCTCTGAATCAGACATGTTTAACACACTAGCAAATAAACTTGCAACTTGGAAATACAATTCAATTAGAATAATATTAAAATGTACTGTGCCTTTAAGAAGCACAGAAGATCTATGACAGTTGAAAATTAATAAATTGAAACAGTTATAGCCTCAATCCTTGTAAACAACACAACTTTAGCAAAGGTTTAATCCCATTAGCAAAGATAACAAATTCTGAAAGCAGGAAACAAATTACAGAATAAACGTTTTTTATCTCAGTTAAACTATAATTCTCACAGCTCTGCTGAGAGAAATTACCTCCCTCAAAATAAGTTTTGAAGACCCCTGAGCTCTGTAGAGATGAACCGGATCATGCAGGGAATACAATGAGTTGCTGACTGAAATATTTGATGCATAGTAAAAGCGCCAAAAAAACGGCCCCTCCCCCTCACACACAGCAGTGAGGGAGAACAGAAACTGTCAGAAAAACAGATTAAGCAACTGCCAAGTGGAAAAATAGTGCCCAAACATTTATTCACACAGTACCTCAGCAAATGAAAACGATTTTACATTCCAGCAAAAACGTTAAACATAATCTCTAGTTATTAAACAGCTTTATGTATTTCTTACAGTGTAATTCTAGTGAAGTACCATTCCCCAGAATACTGAAGTGTAAAGTATACATACATGACATTATATCGGTATGGCAGGATTTTCTCATCAATTCCATTGTCAGAAAATAAAAACTGCTACATACCTCTATGCAGATTCATCTGCCCGCTGTCCCCTGATCTGAAGTTTACCTCACTCCTCAGATGGCCGAGAACAGCAATATGATCTTAACTACTCCGGCTAAAATCATAGCAAAACTCTGGTAGATTCTTCTTCAAACTCTGCCAGAGAGGTAATAACACACTCCGGTGCTATTTTAAAATAACAAACTTTTGATTGAAGATATAAAACTAAGTATAATCACCATAGTCCTCTCACACATCCTATCTAGTCGTTGGGTGCAAGAGAATGACTGGGAGTGACGTAGAGGGGAGGAGCTATATGCAGCTCTGCTGGGTGAATCCTCTTGCACTTCCTGTTGGGGAGGAGTAATATCCCAGAAGTAATGATGACCCGTGATCACACTTAACAGAAGAAAGTAAATACAACCCTATTGTTAATAACCATAGCATAGGGACATATACAACTTTAGTTCAGAGAGATATTTCCAAACTTCCAGCACGAGTTGAAAAATATAGAAGTAAGGGGAATAATTATAAACAGAGGGGCACTAATATGTCAGTTGATCATCGCTTAGCCTTAAAGAATTTACAAGAACATCCTGAGATTATTTTAAAAAGGGCGGACAAGGGGGGCGCAACGGTTGTGCTTGATAAAGATGCTTACATTAAGGAAATTAGAAACCAACTGAGTAATGAGGCAGTATACTCTCTAGACCTCCCTAGTAGTAAATTTATTATGTTTAGTTTAGATGTGGAGAGTCTCTATACCAATATTAAACATTCAAGTGGTATTGATGCTGTAGAAAATATATTAAGGAATGACAATCAGTATACTTCTGCACAAATTGATTTCTTTATTCAGCTTCTCACCATTATATTATGTGGAAATTACTTTCTCTTCCAGGACGATTATTTCCTCCAACTCCAGGGAACAGCCATGGGTTCCAACGTCTCCCCAAACTATGCAAATATTTTTATGAACCTCTATGAGGAGAAATATGTTTTTTCTAATAATTTATTTGTTCAATATGGTGCCACCTGGTGGCGGTATATTGACAATTTCTTTGGCATCTGGTGGGGCGACGTTGGAACCCTGGAGAAATTTGTGAATGACTTGAACTCGTCTTCATTGTATATAAAATTTAAATTAACTTGGAGTGAAAAGGTTATTGATTCCCTGGATGTGAGAGTAATTAAATCAGACAATAAATTCAAAACTGATTTATTTAAGAAAAAAACTGACCGAAATAGTCTATTGCGCTTTGAAAGTGCACATCCACCTTCACTCCTGAAATCTCTACCCCATAGTCAAATGTTGCGGGTACGCAAAATTGTATCAGATGAGAAAATATTAGATAAAAGAATGACTGAGATGGGAGAGAGATTTTTGGAAAGGGGTTACCCTATAAGTCTTATTACCAAAGAAATTGAAACGGTAAAGTCAATTCCAAGATTAAATTTATTGCATCCTAAGGATAGGGAGAAGAAGAAGGATAACAAGAATGATAGATTAATTTTTATATCAGAATATAATGCACAAAGCAAGGAAATACAGCGCATTATCAGAAAACATTGGAGCATTTTGTCTGATTGTAATCCATCTGTGGTTGAGTTCCAAAGACCCCCTATGTCTGCCTTTAAAAGGGGTACTAATATTCAAAATAAATTGGTTAGAGCTGATATTGGCCCTAGTACTAAAAGAAGGCCTAGTTATATTACTACAAAAAATAATGATTGCTATCCCTGTTTAGGGTGTTCATGTTGTGGCAACATGACCAAAGAGTCAGTCTTCTATCACCCTCACACTGGTAAAAAGTACAACATAAGAGGTTTTTTTACATGCTTAACCACTTTTATAATATATATGATCAAATGTCCATGTGGGGGGGTCTATATAGGGGAGTCTACCAGGTCCGCTAAGGAGAGAATTATTGAACATAAGAGCAATATTAGGACTGGTAATGTAAAAGCCCCCCTAGCAGCCCACTTTGTGAAAGCTAACCACTCTATAAGTCAGTTGAAATTTCAAATAATTGATAGCATTGATATTCCACGTAGAGGAGGAGATAGAGAAGTTCTGTTAAAACAGAAAGAAGCATATTGTATATATGAATTAGAATGTCTAGAACCCAAGGGGTCAAATAGGGACTGGGACCTCACTGTATTTTTGTGATAAATATTGTTGTGATGAAAAATTTAATCTATAGAATGATGTTTTTCTAGGATAAATTTAATGATAGTGTAAAATTTAGAATTTGAATTAATTATAAAATAGTTATTCTTCTGCTATGTATACATAATAAGAAGTGTACAATTGTGAGTTAAAGGGACAGTACACTGTCAAATTGTTTTTCCATTAATGTATTTTAAATGACTTGTTATACCAACTGCAGAGTATACAATATTTGAGAAATTCCATTTTCATGCTTATTTGTGTATATGAAGTAGCTGATTTTGTGCTTTGAAACCACAGCCTATTACAATGGGTTGAACTTAAAGGTGATATCAGATCTCATTATGTTCTAAGTTTGTGTAAACAGACTTGCTTCCTTATCTTTAATTTGGCTGAAACACCAAAGCTCAATACATAGAGAGAACAATGGAAAATTATAATTTTATTACTTAACTATCCTGCATCCCACTGAGAGTGTAATCTCTTCTGCTGGCTGTGTATACTTAGGCTATTCAATAGCCTATACTCCAGTATTAATTTGTTCAGTATAGGTGGCGATACCACAGGCTAAATCAGCTATTTCAAATGCTGAAATAGGAGTAAAGGAGCTACTTGTAACCAATTTAATACACTCTAGCAGGTTAAAAGGATCATTGGGAATAATTTAAAGGGGAGAAATTTTTTGGGTGAACTGTCCCTTTAAATTAATTAATAAGTTAATGTGTAAAATAGGAATGGGTTAATTACACTTGAGCGCCACCTAGTGGTATACATGTATATAAGTCACTTGATTGTTTGTAGCAGGTATGGCATGAATAAGGGAGACTGATCCCGAAACGTTGCCTTCCTTTTTTACCTCCACAATAAATTGTAACAATGTTTGCTGTCACCTGCCTGCTCTTCTTTTGATCTTTGAGAATGCAATCAGCTTCTAATATATAATCACTAACATTTTGCAGAACAATTCCGCCCCCTTTGTCCGCCTGGCGGATCACCAAGTTCTTGTTATTTTGTAGGGAATTTATCGCAAGCCGTTCACCTGGGCTTAGATTATGTCTGTATTTAGATTTTTTAGGAAGTTTTTCTAAATCTTTCAGGACCATTGATTGAAAAATCTCAATATAAGATTTTTTTGCTCAAGGGGGATTAAAGGTCGATTTCAGTTTGAAATCGGTGTGTAGGTAATTCACTGTAAGTTGTTCGAGTAGGGTGTCTGGTTCATATACTACACACCCATCTGTTAGCCGATCATCCATGTTGTCAGTGACAATGGGAATTTTGTTGGTATTTTTTATATTTTTCTCAGCGAAATATTTCTGTAAAGATAACTTTCTAGTGAAGTGGTTAACATCTACAAAAAGTTGAAATATATTGGGGTTGTTAGATGGACAAAAAGACAACCCCTTGCCTAAGACTCTAATTTCATCAGTTGTAAGTGTGTGTTCAGACAGATTGAAAATCCCTTTTAGATATTTTAAGAATTTTTCTTTTTTGGTGGTTGTAGATTTTACTCTACTCCCACGTTTGTGTATGCCCTTTTTTGACGCGGAGGTCGAGGGGACATCGACCACTGTTCTAATCGGTGGTCTGGACCCAATTCTAAAAAAGGAGTGGAACATTGTTCACCCTCATATGAAATAGTAGGGTCCATATTTGATTTGGGGCCCTCAGGACTATTAGATCTCAAGGGTTGAAACCTATTATGTGTTTCAAAGAACCGGTGGGTATCATGGTTCCTAGATGGAGGGGGATTATAAATGGGTCTTTCGTTATAAGTATGTCTGTCATTATAAGAATGTGATGGGTATCTATTTCAGATGTGTCTTGCATGGTTATGTGACTAATGGTATCCGAAGGAGTTATGGTCTACAGGTTTTCTCCAATTTTTGTGATGATTGTCATAGTGTGAGTGATGTGTATTCGTATTATATTGATTATACTGAGATTGTAAATGATAGGAATTCTTAAAGTGTCTATTGTTACCAGTATTGCTCCTATAGGCATAGTTTGGCTGACTAACAGATGTATTAACAGGAGATGAGTTATTATTTATGTTAATATTGGTGCAATTAAAGGTATAAACTTCGCCCTTAGAATAGTCCTCCTCATCCCTAGCAAACTTCTTATTTTTCTTTTTAATCATTTCATTTTGGTAATCATCAGCCCTATCATATACTGCTTTCCTCCCTGTTTCAAAATCATTATGATGCATAAATTTCTCTAGATCCTTTTGTGTTTTATCAATTTCTAATCCTGTTTCATTGTATAATTTTTGGCGATGTTTAATTAGAATGTCCATAAAGGTATTTGCACAGACAGAGAGGGCTTCTTCCCATTCTTTTAGGACTTCAGTGTTGTTCTTAAAAGAACATTTTTTGAGAACTCTAAGGCCTCTTGGAATCTGTTTTATATTTTTGGAGGGTCTCTGCATCCCACCAGTGTCTGTGTTCAACCTTTAACAGATTTTCTAATTTGTTAAATAATGTGGACAATTCTATGGAATTCTCATTTGTTTCCATTGTATCAATATTAATATTATTTTTCCGTCTATTTGATCTCTTTATAAAAGACAGCATGGTCACCAAAGTCTACTACCCCTAGAGGACCAAATAAGTCCAACAAAAGGCTGAACTTATGAAGAGCTAAAGGAGAGAGATAAGGGGCGCCCTTGGTGAACAAGATTATGTAAAATACAGCTAAAATAACATAACAGTGGGTAAGAAACACTCAAAGTATGTAGTAGTGCATCCTAAGAGATATATCAATCTCAAATGAATAAGTTAAAAAATCACAATTAATATGAAGATATTACAATAGAATGAATATTGGCCTATAATAATGTCTCGTCAAAGGATTAATAATCACAATAAATGGGAGATGAATGACACAATAGTATGGTTTCTAATAGGTTATGGGTATCCTATAATAATAAATAGGTAATAAATATACCCTATAATAATAGGTAGGTAATAAATATACCAGTGGTGCAAAAATTCATTAATTCTAATGGAACTTTGACAGATAAAAAGCAGGTTATAAGCAATATATACCAACAAATACCAATATATACCAACAAATATATAATATATGTTTTTGTAATAAGAGATTAATAAGGTAAATTATAAAGTCCCAAAAATAACAGGATACAGAAATATCGCAAGGTACAATGGATGATTCAGGCCAAGGCAGCTGTCTGTGTGAGGATCAAGTCCCAGATCCTGGATGAAATATCTGTAGACAACATAAGAAGACAGAAGCGCCACATGGCGAAATATTGTATGGAATTTAGATATACACAGGTATCAGTGTAATGACACACTCACATTTGGAGAGACACCCTTAATGGTGTAGAAGAAGCGGTCTGGGATCACAAACAGTCACCCAGCAGACAGGCCTCCAGTAGCTGATCCACACCCTGTAGATGGTATAAGCAAATACAGTGCCAATATGGCCTAGTATTGTATGGAAAAATGATAACAGTATGTGGTAATCGGTATACTCACAATTGGAAAAACACCTCCCTTGGTGCACTAGAAGCAGACTGGGGTCAAACAGTCACCCAGTAGACTGATCACCGGTAAAACAGGAACTCCCAGATATCCAGGGATAAACCAATGTAAAGTAAAAAGGTCTGGCAGCAAGTGGTAAGTATAATCAAAAACGTACTTTATTAAAATATATTAAAAATACTAGCAACGTGTTTCTCATCCAACCAGTGGATGTTTAATCAGGCTTAATACAATAGGTATAAAACACTTGCTATATATGCCAAACCAATTGACCTATACAATAAATAACACCTGAGGTGGGTGTTGCTTAATTAGACCTGTCAAATGAGTAAGCCCTAAATGAATATATCTGTGAACATAACATCAGTAGTAAACATCAGTGAATAATTAAACAAAGTGATATATATATATATATATATATATATATATATATATATATATATCTATAAACAAATACAATCAAACAATGCTAAAATATATAATCAGAGTGATCTTTGTTCTACTCTGACGTACATTGTATGTCTTATTGTTATGTATCAAATTGAGGTGGGATACGTAAGATAAACATGCATCGTGTTACTGACACTAATATAAATGGATCTGCAACATATATATACATCAGTACATTTGGGATTGATAGATTCAAGTTAACATGCCTTATTTAAATAATATATAGCATTTTAGACGGTACCGTTAATTATTTCTTATATTATATTAGGTGTCCAACAGTAAGCGTCCCTGCACATATTTAAAAGGCTCGCATATAAGATCCTTGCTTACTTGTGCGGCAATTACCGACTATTTATTCAGTATTTATTTTATATGGAGGTGCCGATGTGAGTGGTTTTTTATCTCTACCACAAAGTGAATCGTCTTAAGTTTTGATTCTCATGTCGCAGGAGAGGGGGAGTAGCTTCAAGATGCTTACGCGTCAGACTGTGATCGGACCAACAAGCGATACACACCCACTGAGATGTCGATACAGCGGGTCACCAAATGTGTACTCTGTGACGTCACCTACTAACACACAGGGTTTCTAACATCAACCCAGACATTTGATCCTCACAAGTTATGGAAGGAAATGTATAAATTAACTGGAGAAGAGTGGCCAGGGGAAATCAGTAATTAATATAAGTGCCATCAATACCCCAATAAATATTCGTAATGATATAAACCCTTAGCCATATATAGTATTGTTATAACCAATTGGTATCTAACTGTATAACTTAATAGGCTTTCACTAAAAAACTTCATAAATGACTCATCCTATACACTACTATAAGCATAAACAACATAGACGTCAGGTGACATAGATAAATAACAATGTGAGCAGACTAAATAATTTAATAAAATAATATAATATAATCAAATATAAAATTAGGGGGAATAGTGATGGGACTAGAAATATCAGAACTTCCCAGAGTGGGAATCCCATATCATGAACATAATATTCTTATACATCGTGACCTAACTCATAATCTAATAATGTGGTAATGAGATATTACTGAAACTATTTGTTTGTTTAGTGTGTAATAAGTCTTAAACAAAGTGAGCGCCATATAATCATGGCTTGGGTGTAAAGAGAGGGGTATATAATCACTTGATCATAACAATGAAAAGTAAAATTGCATGTACTCAATAGTGGATAAAGGTATGTTTATATTTCTAATAAAGATACTGATACATAGCAGCTTCCACAGCCAGGTGCTGTCAAGGCCATAGGCTAGAGAAGAATATAATATAACCATATTAGGGGAGGGATAGTGAGGACACGAACCATAAGAACATAATGTGAGAATGGAATGGGGAGAGAGGGGAAGTCCCCCATAAGTGAAGGCGATGGACACAAGTGACATGGTAAATCAAAATATAGTGTATATTGCAAGTCTATGTGACAGACATGCCCTGCACACCAAAAGAATAGAGCAGTTTAGATATTATTCTTTAAATGGCATCAAAACTATAGCTAGATAGGACCATGGGTGTGAAATTCGTGATACATGTGAAAGTGTATATATATGAGATATAGAAGTAATATGTGATAGAGTGGGGGTCCTACATCGCGAGTGTACCTAATAAGGAAATAAAAATACTGGGCCAATGCCACATATATATTACCCTCAAAATTGTGACATTAGTAGCTTATAGATCGAAGGCTGCTAGATCCACACATTCATTGAGACCCACTGGAATCAAGGTATGTAGTTTATGGATCCAGTATGTTTCCCTAGGTCGGAGAATAAGCATAGGATTATGGCTATACCTTGGTATCTGTTCAATTGGACAAATTGAAAGCGTTTTGGAGCTTCCTTTATGAGTGTACAAGCATTGTCTTGATATACTATGTTTTAAGAACTTTCTTTTAACATTACGTAAGTGTTCAGCCCAACGTCTTTTTGTTTTCCGATATGTATGTCCTTCATATTGGGCCCCACATAAGCAATGTAAAAGATATATCACATATGTGGATTCGCAAGTAAGGCATTTTTTTGGTGGTAAACTTTTCCGCTGTACTATTTGACTGGAAATTGTTTTTCCCCATTTTTCACCACCTTGCACATATTGCATCTCGGTTTATGACATTTAAATAGTCCACATTGTGGTACAAAATTAGCCAGAAAGGTTTTGTTGTTACTGGGGGTCTTGGTTGCCAAAGTCAGGCTATTGACAGATAGTTTATCTCTAACTATCTTACTCTGTGCTAATTTACTTTTTAGCGTAGGAGTACTTCTATAGACTATTTTGGGCTTAGGGGATACAAATATGGGTTCAGTGATGAACAGAGGGGTATTTGAATCAGCAGTTGACTTTTGTTTAACAATTTTATTTTTTGTGAAGTAAGTTGTTCTATCAACCTTCAGGGCTCTAAGATAGCCCTTCTGTATAAGATCCAAAGGATACCCCTTTTCAAGAAACCTATTTTTCAATATAATTGACTGTAGTTCATAACTCTCCTTTGTAGTACAATTCCTCCTTATGCGCCTAAACTGTCCATATGGGACGTTTTTCTACCAACTAAAATAATGATTACTATTAAAGTCTAAGAAGCTATTACAATCAACTTTTTTAAAGAAAGTTTCGGACACAAAAAGACTGAGGAGGAAAAAGATAATGTGAGATCGAGATAGTCTATTTTCGTGGATTGGATATTGCTAGTGAGTTCTAAACCAAAGTCATTGATGTTCAGAGAATCTGTAAACTGAGATGCCTTTTCGTATGATCCCCTGAACAAGAAGATTAGGTCATCAATGTATTGGCCATAGAACACCAGATTCTCCCCCATAGGTGACCCGTAAACACAGGTCTCTTCAAATCTACCCATATAGAGGTTCGCAAAGCTGGGGGCAAATCTGGTGCCCATGGCTGTACCCTTGGTCTGAAGAAAGAACCCTGATATTTAAAATAATTATGATGAAGAATAAAGTGGATCAGTTTACTAATATAATGTTGTTGTTTGATTGGCATATATATATATATATATATATATATATATCTGTTTGCAAGTAAGATTGAATCACTTGGAGACCCTTGTCATGAGGGATGTTAGAATATAGGGAACTCACATCACTCGTGATCCACCATAACTCATGATCTGTCTTCCTAATTTCTAAATTAGTTAGTTTTCTATTAAATCTGAGGAGTCCCTAATAAAAGAGGGTAAAGCAATTACATGCTTTTGCAGGAATAAGTCAATATAGGCCAATAGATTATCTGTGAGACTACCGATGCCAGCTATTATAGGGCGTCCTGGGGGGTTATTCACATTTTTATGGATTTTCAGCAAATGATAGTAAAAAGCTGTATTGGGGTCTTTTGGATATCAGTAATCTCTTTCCTTTTTAGTGAGTATACCTTCAACAAAACTTGCTTGCAACAGAGAATGCAGTTTTTTTGAGAAAATCAAAATCGGATCACTGGGTAATACCCTATAATAGCTGGCATCTTTGAGAATGTGATCAGCTCCTAATATATAATCACTAATATTTTGCAGAACAATTCTGCCCCCTTTGTCCGCCTGGCGGATCACCAAGTTCTTGTTATTTTGTAGGGAATTTATCGCAAGCTGTTCACCTGGGCTTAGATTTTTTTTTTCTAAATCTTTCAGGACCATTGATTGAAAAATCTCAATATAAGAATTTTTTGCTCGCTGGGGATTAAAGGTCGATTTCAGTTTCAGTGTGTAGGTAATTCTCTGTAAGTTGTTCGAGTTGGATGTCTGGTTCATATACTATACACCCATCTGTTAGCCGATCATCCATGTTGTCAGTGACAATGGGAATTTTGTTGGTATTTTTATATTTTTCTCAGCGAAATATTTCTGTAAAGATAACTTTCTAGTGAAGTGGTTAACATCTACAAAAAGTTGAAATATATTGGGGGTGTTAGATGGACAAAAAGACAACCCCTTGCCTAAGACTCTAATTTCATCAGTGGTAAGTGTGTGTTCAGACAGATTGAAAATCCCTTTTTGATTTTTTAAGAATTGTTCTTTTTTGGTGGTTGTAGATTTTCCTCTACTCCCACGTCTGCGTATATTTCCCTAGTCTCCGACGCAGGGAAACAAACTGGATCCATAAACTACATACCTTGATTCCAGTGGGTCTCAATGAATGTGTGGATCTAGCAGCCTTCGATCTATAAACTACTAATGTCACAATTTTGAGGGTAATATATATGTGGCATTGGCCCAGTATTTTTATTTCCTTATTAGGTACACTTGTGATGTAGGACCCCCACTCTATCACATATTACTTCTATATCTCATATATTACATACACTTTCACATGTATCACGAATTTCACACCCCTGGTCCTATCTAGCTATAGTTTTGATGCCATTTAAAGAATAAAATCTAAACTGCTCTATTCTTTTGGTGTGCAGGGCATGTCTGTCACATAGACTTGCGATATACACTATATTTTGATTTACCATGTCACTTGTGTCCATCGCCTTCACTTATGGGGGACTTCCCCTCTCTCCCCATTCCCCTCTCACATTATGTTCTTATGGTTTGTGTCCTCACTATCCCTCCCCTAATATGGTTATATTATATTCTTCTCTTGCCTATGGCCTTGACAGCACCTGGCTGTGGAAGCTGCTATGTATCAGTATCTTTATTAGAAATATAAACATATCCACTATTGAGTACATGCGATTTTACTTTTCATTGTTATGATCAAGTGATTATATACCCCTCTCTTTACACCCAAGCCATGATTATATGGCGCTCACTTTGTTTAAGACTTATTACACACTAAACAAACAAATAGTTTCAGTAATATCTCATTACCACATTATTAGATTATGAGTTAGGTCACGATGTATAAGAATATTATGTTCATGATATGGGATTCCAACTCTGGGAAGTTCTGATATTTCTAGTCCCATCACTATTCCCCCTAATTTTATATTTGATTATATTATTGTGAGAATTCACTTTCCCTTTGACTGTTACGCTATACCTTTAAGAAATCACCACCTCCCTATAAAAGACACATCCTTCCTCTACTTCATTGCTGGATTAATGAAGTCTGTGTCGTTACAACAGTCACTTCCTGTTCTACTCACTAAAGAAATTAACAAACCTCTTGTCCTAGGTCTCTTCACGTTCCAGAGACTCACGCTACCTTCTGAAGTATTTCCTCCTACTCGTCTGCCATTCAGCATCAGCAACCGCTTCCCCGCTAACAGCCGACACAACAGCTAAGGCGCCTACGTCATCAGCTACGGCCGCCTCATCGCTGCTGCGCCTCTCCCCTCTCAGAGAAGCCGGGAAAGCTCCGTTACACGGAATCCATGAGCTGTGCCTAAACACTCTCTTCAACAACCGAGTGGGTAAATACTTTATGCATAAGTACAAAAGACTTGAGGTATGAACTGTTATTAAACCTAAGCCTGTGTAATATCATACTGTTGTCTAAAAAACCCTGATTACAGCTGATACTTCAACGGCTATATTAAGTCACTTTTGTAACTTGGGAAAGTCCTTGTATTTAGTTACTTGCGTGACACACTAACAACTTTTTCAAGATCTTGTTGAGTTATATCAAATACTATAGAGTGAATCTATGTTCTTACATATTAATCCAGCCTAAAGTGATAACAAGATTTGAATTAACAGATTGTGATTTCCAGTTTCTTGTCTTGTTAAAAAATTATTTCAGTCTTTATACCACAATGGATACAAATACTATGGCAGATCATTTAAAGAGTCTGTCAGACAGGGTGGACATTCTGGCTAATTCATTTCGTGAACTACAGGTAGAGAACCAGGCTTTAAAAGCCTGTCTCAGAGAAACCCTTGCAGCTAAACCAAGTACTACTGAGCACCTTCCAGAACCTGCTGTCTCAACTCCTGAGAGATTTTCTGGAAATCGCTCACAATTTAGAGAATTTAGGAATTCATGCATGCTTTTGTTTGAATTGAAACCTAAAACTTATGCTTCTGAAAGAATAAGAGTCTTAACAGTGATTTCCTACTTGAGGGGAGAGCCCAGGGCATGGGCAGACACCTTTTTTGAAAAACAAGACACAATTTTGGGGTCATTAGAGGCTTTCTTTGCTGAAATGTCAACTCTTTATGATGATCCTTATAAGCAAATTTCGGCTGAGAATAATTTACGTGCTCTGAAACAGCACAAAAATGCGGTTGAAACCTATATAACCCAGTTCAAGATACATGCTAGATATTCAATGTGGAACGAGGTCTCACTTAAAAATCAGTTTAGGCTGGGTTTAAGTGAAGAACTGAAAGATGAAATATCTCGCATTGGTTTACCAGACACATTAGAGGAGTTTTACACGGTTTCCATATCAATTGACAGACGTCTAAGAGAAAGACGGTCTGAGAAACTGGGTGTTGTAAAAAGGGTGCAAGAAAAGGAAAGTGTGGAGTGATATGTAGATAGGACTCAACTAGCTTCCCCAAATCTGATATGCTCCCAATATCAGATGTATAGAAATGTGCGAATAGGGGTGGGGGTGGGGAGCGCTCTAAAAGAGCTGTGAGTATAAACTATGATTTAAAGTGTGTATACACTGTGATAGAATGTGTATGGATTTACCAAAATATCATAAATATAATTTCTTTGAATAAATATAATTTCTTTGAGTCGTATTGGAAGTGTATCAACTCAGATGTGATAAACAATGTGTCGGTTTATTGAAATTTTTTTTTCCTGTGTGGTTCTGGTGTTAAGTAGTGTCTCTCCAAAAATATGTGAACAAATAAACAAACAAAAACAAAAAGTTGACTCTCAAAATTCCTCAAGGACAATTTTATAAAACCCTTCTATTTCTTCAAAATGTGTATGCACCGTGTATTATCACTGTACCTCTAAATAAATTGATACACAAATTAAATTGATACACAAATTGTACTTCTAAATGAATAAACAAACAAATCGTGATGAATTTAAAAAGACTTAACTTCTAGATGAATAAACAAACAAATCGTGATAAATTTAAAAAGACTTTACTAAGATAAAAAACAGTATAAGATCGTTTCAATCGTATTGTATGGTTATACCATACAGTGAATCTGTTTAGAGCATATGGGGGTACATCTTTATCGTATAAAAATGCTGAAAGTTCGGATTTGTAATCCTTATGGTTTTCTTAAGTTGTGGCCACAACCAATTCTAAAACAGTTAAAATCCAAATGTAGTACTGTGCTGTTGTTAGTTTGCAGTTTATTATCCCCCTAACCGGACCTCTGATATTCCTTACCTCCGTGTTTATTTTCTTTGTATTACCTTGGGTTCTGGGAAGAGTGCTTTTGTAAATAGGTCGAGTTCTCCAAGCGGCTTTGCCGCTGTTTGAATTTCCTCCGCAACTACTTCCTACCCTGATGTGCGTGTGACGTTGACGTTGTACACGGAGGACCTATCAGGCAACCGGATCGTGGGGGGAGTGTTTCTTGTACTGGAGCCAATCTTTCCACACTCGATGTCAGGTTTTCTACGCGTTTCAGCGCCGTAACTTGCGCCTTTATCAAGACTGTAAAAAGGGTACCTATGCCTCCTACACCTCCTGGTAAAGATCTACCACAACCAATGGAGATAGGGTTTATTAAGGGACCTCTGTCCTTGCAAGAAAAGACTAGAAGGAAAAACTTAAACCTTTGTCTATACTGTGCTTCTTCAAAGCATGAAGTAAAAGATTGCCCCCAGTTGGCTAAACAAAAGCTAGGTAAGGAAGTTATTCCTCAAATCAATTTTTTCTCAAAGTTGATATCTACATCATACTTAACAATACCTATCTTCCTACAATGGGAATGTTGCAAGATCCAGACGACAGCCCTAATTGATACAGGCTCCTGTGGAAACTTCATTGACGTGAATTATGTAAAAACTAATAAAATACCTTTAATCACTAAGCAAACACCGGTCTCTGTAAAAGTTATTGATGGTAGTATGTTATCAAGTGGTCCTCTAACACATCAAACCATTCCTCTTCAATTAAACACTGACAACACCAATACTGAACAGATATCCCTTGATGTAATCACTTCTCCTATGTTTGATGTGATCCTGGGTATGAAATGGTTAAGTGTCCATAAACCTAAAATAGTTTGGATACACTCTACTATTACATTCCCTACAGAACCAATACAGACCCATTCACATAACCACCCAATTCTTCTATCTATAGCTAGCACTGACAATATCATTCCACCACAATATCAAGACTACAAAGATGTTTTTGATAAAACTGAAGCAGACTCTCTACCGCCCCACAGGGCTTATGATTGCCCTGTAGATCTGCTCCCTGGTGTGTCAATTCCCTTTGGGCACCTGTACCCTCTATCTAAACCTGAGTTGGAACATTTAAAAACTTATATGGATGACAACCTTAAGAAGGGTTTCATAAGACCTAGCACTTCTCCAGCTGGTGCAGGCATGTTTTTTGTAACCAACAAGGATGGTACTCTCAGGCCTATAATAGATTACAGGGAATTAAATAAACACACTAAGAAAAAAAGGTATCCTCTTCCATTAATCCCAGAACTGATAGAAAGATTGTGGGGAGCCTCATTTTTCACCAAGTTGGATCTTAGGGGCGCCTATAATCTGATCAGAATGAGAGCTGGAGACGAATGGCTTACAGCATTTAGGACCAGATATGGTCTTTATGAGTATACTGTAATGCCATTCGGGCTGTGCAATGCCCCAGCAACATTCCAATGTTTCATTAATGACATTTTCAGAGACATACTGGATGTATATATTATTGTCTATCTTGATGACATTCTTATGTATTCCACTGATTTGGCACAACACAGAATTCACGTCAAGGAAGTCCTCTCCCGATTGAGGCAGAATAGATTATATGCTAAACCTGAAAAATGCATTTTTGAGACAAAAAACATTACCTTTCTGGGATATATAATTACGGTACAAGGCATCTCCATGGATAAGAGAAAGGTACAGGCCATTGTTGACTGGCCAGTTCCTACTTCTAAAAAAGACGTGCAACGCTTCCTGGGCTTTTCCAACTTTTATAGGAAGTTTATTCCAGGGTTTGCAACTATTTGCAAACCTCTCACAGACCTGACCAAAACTAACTCCACTTTTCTCTGGACACCTCAAGCACAAGAAGCATTCGAATTTTTGAAGAATAAATTTTCATCAGAACCCATCCTAAGATTCCCTGATATGAACCATCAATTTGTGTTAGAAGTTGATGCTTCAGAATATGCTATTGGGGCTATACTATCCCAAAGACCATCATGTAAGGAACCTCTGCATCCCGTTGCTTATTTTTCAAGGGTCCTACAACCTGCTGAATTAAACTATCCTGTAGGAGAAAAGGAGTTGTTAGCAATTAAAAGCTCATTTGACCATTGGCGTCACCTTTTGGAAGGAGCTATTCACCCTATAGTGATATTCACCGACCACAAGAACTTGCAATATCTGCAAACGAACAAAACGCTTTCATCAAGACAACTTCGTTGGAGCCTTTATTTCTCCAGATTTCGTTACAACATCACTTATAGGCCTGGGGGAAAAAACGGAAAGGCTGATGCTCTGTCTTGGCAACATACTAGAATTACCTCTGAAAATCCTCCATCTACTATAATTCCTCCAGATTGTTTCATTGGGTTCCTAACATCTCAGATCCAGGAAGCACAACAATCTGATACTGGATTACCAGTGGAGGATCTCACCCTACACACAGATGGGTTATATTATAAGGAAGGAAAATTATATGTGCCACCCATCCACCGTCAACTAGTGCTACGACAAGTTCATAATTCACCCCTTGCAGGACACATGGGCACTAATAAGACTACAGAATTGCTTCTCCGATCTTATTGGTGGCCTGGTATTAGGAAATCTGTACAGACCTTTCTATCTACGTGTACCATTTGTGCTACATCGAAACACGCTAAACAACGACCTTGTGGTTTCTTACAGCCACTACAAGTTCCCCAAAAACCTTGGGAAAAGGTCTCAATGGATTTTATAGTTGACCTCCCCAGGTCCAATGGGTTCAATACTATATTCGTTGTCACTGATCTCTTCTCGAAAATGGCTCACTTTATTCCCGCAACCGCTCTTCCGACCTCGAAACATACAGCTGACCTCTTTTTGAAAGAAATTGTTAGACTACATGGTATACCCAAATCTGTTGTTAGTGACCGTGGAACGCAATTCACGTCTAGATTCTGGAGGAGTCTTTGTAAAGCCCTTCATATGGAACAGTGTCTCACGACCTCGTTTCACCCGCAGTCGAATGGACAAACGGAGAGAGTGAATCAATCTGTAGAACAATATTTACGTTGTTATTGCTCCCAGGAACAACATACCTGGGCGACTTTCCTGCCCTTGGCAGAATTCGCTCACAATAACCATGTGAATTCTTCCACTGGGTTCAGCCCTTTCTTTATCAACTATGGATTACATCCTCGTTTGGATCTCCTGCCTAAGATTGAGTCACCATGTCCTCAGGTCAATGACACTGTTAACGACATCTCTCGGATTTTCTTGTCTGTGAAGGATCATATTCTTGAAGCCCAAGCTTCACAGAGCAAGTACTACAACCTACGCCATAGGGATAGTCCCCGGTATAAGGTGGGACAACGAGTTTGGTTATCCACCAAGAACCTGAAACTGCATTACCCCTGTAAGAAATTGGGTCGTACTTTTATCGGACCTTTTGTCATTGCTTCCATTAATAATCCGGTTACAGTTACATTGGAACTCCCACCTACACTGAGGGTGCATCCCACCTTTCATATATCTTTGGTGAAGCCTTGCTTCTCTGATGTGCCTACACTCAAGGTTCTTCCCAACGCTTCGGATATGGTTTCCCAGGAGGAGTTTCAAGTTCATAGCATCCTTGACTCCCGTCTTCTTCGTGGTCAATTGTTCTATCTGGTCCATTGGATGGGCTATGCTCATGAGGAGGATTCTTGGGAGCCTGCTTCCAACCTTTCGGCTCCTAGGCTTGTTTCGCTGTTTCATCGGAGGAATCCTGACAGGCCTCGTCCTTGAAACCTCGCTGTGGTTTCCTTGGAGGGGGGTCTATGTGAGAATTCACTTTCCCTTTGACTGTTACGCTATACCTTTAAGAAATCACCACCTCCCTATAAAAGACACATCCTTCCTCTACTTCATTGCTGGATTAATGAAGTCTGTGTCGTTACAACAGTCACTTCCTGTTCTACTCACTAAAGAAATTAACAAACCTCTTGTCCTAGGTCTCTTCACGTTCCAGAGACTCACGCTACCTTCTGAAGTATTTCCTCCTACTCGTCTGCCATTCAGCATCAGCAACCACTTCCCCGCTAACAGCCGACACAACAGCTAAGGCGCCTACGTCATCAGCTACGGCCGCCTCATCGCTGCTGCGCCTCTCCCCTCTCAGAGAAGCCGGGAAAGCTCCGTTACACGGAATCCATGAGCTGTGCCTAAACACTCTCTTCAACAACCGAGTGGGTAAATACTTTATGCATAAGTACAAAAGACTTGAGGTATGAACTGTTATTAAACCTAAGCCTGTGTAATATCATACTGTTGTCTAAAAAACCCTGATTACAGCTGATACTTCAACGGCTATATTAAGTCACTTTTGTAACTTGGGAAAGTCCTTGTATTTAGTTACTTGCGTGACACACTAACAACTTTTTCAAGATCTTGTTGAGTTATATCAAATACTATAGAGTGAATCTATGTTCTTACAATTATATTATTTTATTATATTATTTAGTCCACTCACATTCTTATTTATCTATGTCCCCTGACGTCTATGTTGTTTATGCTTATAGTAGTGTATAGGATGAGTCATTTATGACATTTTTTAGTGAAAGCCTATTAAGTTATACAGTTAGATACCAATTGGTTATAACAATACTATGTATGGCTAAGGGTTTATATCATTACGAATATTTATTGGGGTATTGATGGCACTTATATTAATTACTGATTCCCCCTGGCCACTCTTCTTCAGTTAATTTATACATTTCCTTCCATAACTTGTGAGGATCAAATGTCTGGGTTGATGTTAGAAACCCTGTGCGTTAGTAGGTGACGTCATGGAGTACACATTTGGTGACCCGCTGTATCGACATCTCAGTGGGTGTGTATCGCTTGTTGGTCCGATCACAGTCTGACGCGTAAGCATCTTGAAGCTACTCCCCCTCTCCTGCGACATGAGAATCAAAACTTAAGACGATTCACTTTGTGGTAGAGATAAAAAACCACTCACATCGGCACCTCCATATAAAATAAATACTGAATAAATAGTCGGTAATTGCCGCACAAGTAAGCAAGGATCTTATATGCGAGCCTTTTAAATATGTGCAGGGACGCTTACTGTTGGACACCTAATATAATATAAGAAATAATTAACGGTACCGTCTAAAATGCTATATATTATTTAAATAAGGCATGTTAACTTGAATCTATCAATCCCAAATGTACTGATGTATATATATGTTGCAGATCCATTTATATTAGTGTCAGTAACACGATGCATGTTTATCTTACGTATCCCACCTCAATTTGATACATAACAATAAGACATACAATGTACGTCAGAGTAGAACAAAGATCACTCTGATTATATATTTTAGCATTGTTTGATTGTATTTGTTTATAGATAGATATATATATATATATATATATATATATATATATCACTTTGTTTAATTATTCACTGATGTTTACTACTGATGTTATGTTCACAGATATATTCATTTAGGGCTTACTCATTTGACAGGTCTAATTAAGCAACACCCACCTCAGGTGTTATTTATTGTATAGGTCAATTGGTTTGGCATATATAGCAAGTGTTTTATACCTATTGTATTAAGCCTGATTAAACATCCACTGGTTGGATGAGAAACACGTTGCTAGTATTTTTAATATATTTTAATAAAGTACGTTTTTGATTATACTTACCACTTGCTGCCAGACCTTTTTACTTTACATTGGTTTATCCCTGGATATCTGGGAGTTCCTGTTTTACCGGTGATCAGTCTACTGGGTGACTGTTTGACCCCAGTCTGCTTCTAGTGCACCAAGGGAGGTGCTTTTCCAATTGTGAGTATACCGATTACCACATACTGTTATCATTTTTCCATACAATACTAGGCCATATTGGCACTGTATTTGCTTATACCATCTACAGGGTGTGGATCAGCTACTGGAGGCCTGTCTGCTGGGTGACTGTTTGTGATCCCAGACCGCTTCTTCTACACCATTAAGGGTGTCTCTCCAAATGTGAGTGTGTCATTACACTGATACCTGTGTATATCTAAATTCCATACAATATTTCGCCATGTGGCGCTTCTGTCTTCTTATGTTGTCTACAGATATTTCATCCAGGATCTGGGACTTGATCCTCACACAGACAGCTGCCTTGGCCTGAATCATCCATTGTACCTTGCGATATTTCTGTATCCTGTTATTTTTGGGACTTTATAATTTACCTTATTAATCTCTTATTACAAAAACATATATTATATATTTGTTGGTATATATTGGTATTTGTTGGTATATATTGCTTATAACCTGCTTTTTATCTGTCAAAGTTCCATTAGAATTAATGCACCACTGGTATATTTATTACCTACCTATTATTATAGGGTATATTTATTACCTATTTATTATTATAGGATACCCATAACCTATTAGAAACCATACTATTGTGTCATTCATCTCCCATTTATTGTGATTATTAATCCTATCTATGTGTTATTGTGTCACATTGTGTGTTTGTGTGTTGTGTCACATTGTGTGTTTGTGTGTTGTGTCACATTGTGTGTCTGTGTGTTATGGTGTCACATTGTGTCTGTGTGTTATGGTGTCACATTGTGTCTGTGTGTTATCACATTGTGTGTCTGTGTGTTGTGTCACATTGTGTGTCTGTGTGTTATGGTGTCACATTGTGTATGTGTGTTGTGTCACATTGTGTGTCTGTGTGTTATCACATTGTGTGTCTGTGTGTTGTGTCACATTGTGTGTCTGTGTGTTATGGTGTCACATTGTGTCTGTGTGTTATGGTGTCACATTGTGTCTGTGTGTTGTGTCACATTGTGTGTATATGTGTTAATGTGTGACATTGTGTGTTTGTGTGTTGTGTCACATTGTGTGTCTGTGTGTTGTGTCACATTGTGTGTCTGTGTGTTATGGTGTCACATTGTGTATGTGTGTTGTGTCACATTGTGTGTCTGTGTGTTATCACATTGTGTATCTGTGTGTTATTGTGTCACATTGTGTGTCTGTGTGTTGTGTCACATTGTGTGTCTGTGTGTTATGGTGTCACATTGTGTCTGTGTGTTGTGTCACATTGTGTGTTTGTGTGTTGTGTCACATTGTGTGTCTGTGTGTTATGGTGTCACATTGTGTATGTGTGTTGTGTCACATTGTGTGTCTGTGTGTTATTGTGTCACATTGTGTGTCTGTGTGTTGTGTCACATTGTGTGTCTGTGTGTTATGGTGTCACATTGTGTCTGTGTGTTATGGTGTCACATTGTGTCTGTGTGTTGTGTCACATTGTGTGTATATGTGTTAATGTGTCACATTGTGTGTTTGTGTGTTGTGTCACATTGTGTGTCTGTGTGTTGTGTCACATTGTGTGTCTGTGTGTTATGGTGTCACATTGTGTATGTGTGTTGTGTCACATTGTGTGTCTGTGTGTTATCACATTGTGTATCTGTGTGTTATTGTGTGTCTGTGTGTTGTGTCACATTGTGTCTGTGTGTTATGGTGTCACATTGTGTCTGTGTGTTATGGTGTCACATTGTGTCTGTGTGTTGTGTCACATTGTGTGTATATGTGTTACTGTGTCACATTGTGTGTCTGTGTGTTGTGTCACATTGTGTGTGTGTGTGTGTTATGGTGTCACATTGTGTCTGTGTGTTATGGTGTCACAATGTGTCAGTGTGTTATTGTGTCACATTGTGTATATATGTGTTATTGTGTCACATTGTGTGTCTGTGTGTTGTGTCACATTGTGTGTGTGTTATTGTGTCACATTGTGTGTCTGTGTGTTGTCACATTGTGTGTGTGTTATTGTCACATTGTGTCTCTGTGTGTTGTGTCACATTGTGTGTGTGTGTTATTGTGTCACATTGTGTGTCTGTGTGTTGTCACATTGTGTGTCTGTGTTTTATTGTGTCACAGTGTGTGTCTGTGTATTATTGAATCACATTGTGTGTATGTGTGTTATTGTCACCTGTGTGTTATTGTGTCACATTGTGTGTCTGTGTGTTATTGAGTCACATTGTGTGTCTGTGTGTTATTGTGTCACAGTGTGTGTCTGTTTGTGTTATTGTGTCACAGTGTGTGTCTGTGTGTTATGGTGTCACACGTGTGTATGTGTGTTATTGTGTCACATTGTGTGTCTGTGTGTTGTCACATTGTGTGTGGGTTATTGTGTCACATTGTGTGTCTGTGAGTTGTGTCACATTATGTGCCTGTGTGTTATTGTGTCACATTGTGTGTCTGTGTGTTATGGTGTCACATTGTGTGTCTTTGTTTTATATTGACACATTTTGTGTCTATGTGTTGTCACATTGTGTGCGTGTTGTGTCACATTGTGTGCTGTGTGTTGTGTCACATTGTTTTATTGTGTCACATCTGTGTGTCTGTATGTTATGTTGTCACATTGTGTGTCTGTGTTTTATTGTGTCACATTGTGTGTCTGTGTGTTATTGTGTCACAGTGTGTGTCTGAGTGTTATTGTGTCACAGTTGTGTGTGTATTAGAGTCACATTGTGTGTCTGTGTATAATTGAGTCAGATTGTGTGTCTGAGTCGTGTTGTGTCACATTGTGTGTCTGTATGTTATTTTGTCACATTGTGTGTCTCTGTGTTGTCACATTGTGTGTCTATGTGTTATTGTATCACATTGTGTGTCTGTGTGTTATTGTGTCACATTGTGTGTGTGTTATGGTGTCACATTGTGTGTCTGTATGTTATTTTGTCACATTGTGTGTCTGTGTGTTGTCACATTGTGTGTCTGTGTGTTATTGTGTCACATTGTGTGTCTGTGTGTTGTCACATTGTGTGTCTGTGTGTTATTGTGACACATTGTGTATGTGTTGTCACATTGTGTGTATGTGTGTTATTGTGTCACATTGTGTGTCTGTGTGTTGTGTCACATTGTGTGTCTGTGTATTGTTTCACATTGTGTTATTGTGTCACATTGTCTGTCTGTGTTATGGTGTCACATTGTGTGCCTGTGTGTTATTGTGTCACATTGTGTGTCTGTGTGTTATTGTGACACATTGTGTGTCTATGTGTTGTCATATTGTGTGTCTATGTGTTATTGTGTCACATTGTGTGTCTGTTTGTTATGGTGTCACATTGTGTGTCTGTGTGTTATTGTGTCACATTTTGTGTCTGTGTGTTGTCACATTTTGTGTATGTGTTATTGTGTCACATTGTGTGTCTGGGTGTTGTGTCACATTGTGTGTGTTATTGTGTGTCTGTGTGTTGTCACATTGTGTGTCTGTGTTATTGTGTTACATTGTGTGTCTGTGTGTTGTGTCACATTGTGTGTCTGTGTGTTATTGTGTCACATTGTGTGTCTGTTATGGTGTCACATTGTGTGTCTGTGTGTTATTGTGTCACATTGTGTGTCTGTTATGGTGTCACATTGTGTGTCTGTGTGTTATTGTGTCACATTGTGTGTCTGTGTGTTGTCACATTTTGTGTATGTGTTATTGTGTCACATTGTGTGTCTGGGTGTTGTGTCACATTGTGTGTGTTATTGTGTGTCTGTGTGTTGTCACATTGTGTGTCTGTGTGTTGTCACATTTTGTGTATGTGTTATTGTGTCACATTGTGTGTCTGGGTGTTGTGTCACATTGTGTGTGTTATTGTGTGTCTGTGTGTTGCCGCATTGTGTGTCTGTGTGTTATTGTGTCACATTGTGTGTTATGGTGTCACATTGTGTGTCATGGTGTCACATTGTGTGTCTGTGTGTTGTGTCACATTGTGTGTCTGTGTGTTGTGTCACATTGTGTGTCTGTGTGTTGTGTCACATTGTGTTATGGTGTCACATTGTGTGTCTGTGTGTTGTCACATTTTGTGTATGTGTTATTGTGTCACATTGTGTGTCTGGGTGTTGTGTCACATTGTGTGTGTTATTGTGTGTCTGTGTGTTGCCACATTGTGTGTCTGTGTGTTATTGTGTCACATTGTGTGTTATGGTGTCACATTGTGTGTCTGTGTGTTGTGTCACATTGTGTTATGGTGTCACATTGTGTGTCTGTGTGTTATTGTGTCACATTGTGTATCTGTGTGTTATTGTGTCACATTGTGTGTCTGTGTGTTGTGTCACATTGTGTTATTGTGTCACATTGTGTGTCTGTGTATATTTGTATCAGTTTGTTACAATGTATCAGTGGGTGTGTTGCAGGCTGTGACGTCAGTGCAGCAACTGAGTGTCTCGCGGTGCATTGTGGGAGTATCCGGATCCTCTGCAGCACCAGGGACAGCGCCGGGGACGGGGAATACGGGACGGGACTGGGTGGGACACAGCGGGCGCAATTGACAGAGGAAGCCGGGATAGGGGGTACAGTGTATCCGGTGATGGAGGGACACAGTGCGCTATACTGAGGGCGGCATCACACCTGCTGTATAGAGGGCATCACCGGGAACCGTCCGGAGACACCGCCCTGAGCCGCTCCACCTGCCGCACGGGATGAGCCCCCGGCCGCTCCCCGCACCACCGATCAGTGCATTTACCGCAGGGAGCCCGCAGTTGAGTGGTGAGACTGGTACCAAGGGCGGGTGTATGGGGGTCAGACAACTGGCACATGGGACACTAGTAAAAAATGCTATTACAGGGGCACACTAAGCTCACATGCTGCTAGCACAACGGGCTCTCAGGGTAAACGGCTAACATATGGGGACCCTCAGTGTGACAAGTGTCTGACACATGTGTCTGACACAGGGGGACCCTCAGTGTGACAAGTGTCTGACACAGGGGGGCAATCAGTGTGACAAGTGTCTGACACAGGGGGGCAATCAGTGTGACAAGTGTCTGACACAGGGGGACCCTCAGTGTGACAAGTGTCTGACACAGGGGGACCCTCAGTGTGACATGTGTCTGACACAGGGGGACCCTCAGTGTGAGAAGTGTCTGACACAGGGGGGCAATCAGTGTGATAAGTGTCTGACACAGGGGGACCCTCAGTGTGACAAGTGTCTGACACAGGGGGACCCTCAGTGTGACATGTGTCTGACACAGGGGGACCCTCAGTGTGACATGTGTCTGACACAGGGGGACCCTCAGTGTGACAAGTGTCTGACACAGGGGGACCCTCAGTGTGACAAGTGTCTGACACAGGGGGACCCTCAGTGTGACATGTGTCTGACACAGGGGGACCCTCAGTGTGACAAGTGTCTGACACAGGGGGGCAATCAGTGTGACAAGTGTCTGACACAGGGGGACCCTCAGTGTGACAAGTGTCTGACACAGGGGGACCCTCAGTGTGACATGTGTCTGACACAGGGGGACCCTCAGTGTGACAAGTGTCTGACACAGGGGGGCAATCAGTGTGACAAGTGTCTGACACAGGGGGACCCTCAGTGTGACAAGTGTCTGACACAGGGGGACCCTCAGTGTGACATGTGTCTGACACAGGGGGGCAATCAGTGTGACAAGTGTCTGACACAGGGGGACCCTCAGTGTGACAAGTGTCTGACACAGGGGGGCACTAGTGGTGACATATTGCTAACATATGTACACACTCAGGGGGTCAAATATCTAATACATGGGGATACTCAATATGACAAATTCTAACACATGGTGACACTTAGGGTGACAAATGGTTAACACATGGGGACACACAAACTCACATTTAGCTAACCTTCAGGGACACTGAGTGTAACAAGTGCATTGAGACACCTAGGATGACAAGCAGCCAAAGCTTGGGGTTACTTAGGGTGACAAGGGTCGACTCCACCATATGGTGACAAGTGGTTAAAACACAGGTATACTCAGGATGACCTGCTGCTAACACATGTGGACATTTAGGCTAAACATTGTCTAACACATGGCATCACTGTGCACAAATCACTGAGATGACAGGCCAGTAACATGCTGGGTGACATAGGGGAGAAGTCATGAACAAAGTGAAAGGCAATTGCTATATGAAGTGATCCAGCTTGAGACCAATAAGAAATTGATTGTTAGAGAGAGAGGCAATGGTTAATAGTGAGAAATCCATGGAGAGAGACATAGGCCAAACTAAATATGCTCAGGCACCAAATGCATGTGGAGGCCAAACAGTTGTACCAGACATTTAACCCAATTCTCTAAAGCTCTGGTCTGGAGAGATTGTACAAGTCATCTAGCAGTTATACAATGCTCCTCAGGGATGGTTTTAATGGAACTGGTCATCTCATTAAGGGGAAATCACTAATGTGCTGTATGTTAAAGTGAATGTAAATTTTCATCAAGTAGTGCCCGGTTTTTAAAAATACTATTAGAAACAGGGGCACTTTCATTGATGAAACTTTACATTTCACCATATTTGTAGAAACACTTACCTCTTCGTCTTGAAAGCCTGATCGCTGATGGTGTCGCTTCCCCCGCCCGTTGCAAGTCTTTTCCTTAGTCAGAAAAGACAATTCCGGCCTTCCTTCAATCACAGCGTTGCCGGGGGGGGGGGAAGCCTTGATCGGAGGATGCCCGAATCGTCATTGCTGACGTAGGAAGAGGCTTGCAACGGGCTGGCAAAGCGCTGGAGCGGCTTTCAAGACGAAGAGGTATTTCTACAAATATGGTGCAATGTAAAATTTTATCAATCAAAGTGCCCCTGTTTTTAATAGTATTTTTAAAAAACCGGGCACTACTTGATGAAACTTTACATTCACTTTAAGCAGACACGTACTTTACAATATAATGCTCAGTAAAATAAGTTGATGATTTATCTCCCTGAAGGTGAGTTTTTGAGAAGATATCTACAAATCTGGATGGATCTAGAGATAAAAATCAGATTGAGTATCCTCGAAGGAAGCCTCAGTGCAAGAGGTTAACAGATATCATTTTTAAAATTCTGAATGATAAGCCTAAAATTTTGAGATTCTGGAAGAAGTCTTGGTCAGATAGTATCCAAAGTGACTATCAGACATTAGAAGGCGTACAGCTCTGTGAGACAGGCTAGTACATCACGGGACAAGAGATGGAGACATGAGGTATAGCTGCAGACATCATGCACTAATAAATCCAGCAGTATGCCAGGGAGGTTGCACCTAGATAAACCTATAGAATACTGGATTTTACCAGATGTCGGCAAACACTGAGCTTATTTATAAAGTCAGATTATTAGAAAGCATGGGTTGGCTGTCTTGTTGACTTTTGGGTTGATGGTGGAATAGTTCTGGGAAGGATAAGACTCTTAAGCGCTACGGCTTAATTACCCGATATGGAAAGATAGTCTTACTATGTAATTTGAATCAATAAATTCTGTTTATTTTGAACACAATATAGATACAAACAGTTAGATCTAAAAGTTTGAAATACAAATATAGTCTAAATCACTGTTAGTTAAAACAAATATTTAAAACAGATAGTTAAAACAAATAGGTTGGCCAACCTAAAAACATGAGTCGGATGAATCAATATAATATGCTATAATCTCATAGATGTATTGGATAAGCAAGTTAATATATTTATATATGTCTGGATATATTTGAGCCTAGGTAAAGATTGCAGATATTTGTGGATCTGATGTGGGGCAATTTATGATACAATAAAGTATTCACAAAGAATATTTGCAATATTTAGTGATATTTATTTCATTGTAAAAATAAAAACTTACAAACAATTTTCATCAATAGTATCAGCCTTAAACGTATAAATGATTGCATAAAATAATTTAGTAAAATACTGAAAGTGTGAAAGTCTTTTTGTAGAGAACCTGGAAATAGCAGTGTACTGCTTAAGCTGGTAAGTGTTAAAAGAGTGGAAGTCTTTATTGCGGCAATTGTATGCTCGACAATGAACTGCTTATTAAGCTTCGCTGTTATGTCCTTCGTAAATGTTTGTGTGTGGGCGTGTCACTACGCAAGTTTTTGGAGTCGGCAAAAGTAAAGTTATAGAGTACTGCTTTGAGATTGGCGTGATCCGCTTTTTACATGAACTTTCTTAATGTACTCACAGTTACAGGTGTCTTTAGCGTTTTTTTCTGTTCGTCTATCTCTGTTGTTTTGATTTTCGTGTTGTCCCTTTTTTTTGAGTGCCTTTTGTCCACACTGTGTGTTCGTGGTGGAGTGAATGCTGGAATAGTTGCAATGGTGTGTGGTTACTGTTACCACTCCTAAATCTTCCAAATAGCAGGGAGTTAGCTCCGTACTCTCTTTGTTTCAGAGTACTTCCCTTTGCAGGTGTCAGCAGGTTCCTTCTTGCTGGCTGTTATTAAGTGTGCTTCTGTTGTTTCTTGGCGGTCTGAAAAAAAGGACTAAGTAGTTTGCGGTTTATTTGTGGAAACGCTTAATGTTCCTTTCAAGCGTTATGTTTGTAGATCAGATCAGATGTTGGCTTTGCGGTCCACTACAAAAGGGAACTTGTGGAAATCTTCAAGGTAGCAAGGAGTTAGCAGTAGTTTGCGGTTTATTTGTGGAAACGCTTAATGTTCCTTTCAAGCGTTATGTTTGTAGATCAGATATTGGCTTTGCGGTCCACTACAAAAGTGAACTTGTGGAAATCTTCAAGGTAGCAAGGAGTTAGCAACGCGTTTCAGCTGTTTAAAACAGCCTTTTTTAAAGGAACATTAAGCGTTTCCACAAATAAACCGCAAACTACTTAGTCCTTTTTTTCAGACCGCCAAGAAACAACAGAACCTGCTGACACCTGCAAAGGGAAGTACTCTGAAACAAAGAGAGTACGGAGCTAACTCCCTGCTATTTGGAAGATTTAGGAGTGGTAACAGTAACCACACACCATTGCAACTATTCCAGCATTCACTCCACCACGAACACACAGTGTGGACAAAAGGCACTCAAAAAAAAGGGACAACACGAAAATCAAAACAACAGAGATAGACGAACAGAAAAAAACGCTAAAGACACCTGTAACTGTGAGTACATTAAGAAAGTACATTCATTGTCGAGCATACAATTGCCGCAATAAAGACTTCCACTCTATTAACACTTACCAGCTTAAGCAGTACACTGCTATTTTCATCCTTTCATCCTTTCAATATTTTACTAAATTATTTTATGCAATCATTTATACGTTTAAGGCTGATACTATTGATGAAAATTGTTTGTAAGTTTTTATTTTTACACTGAAATAAATATCACTAAATATTGCAAATATTCTTTGTGAATACTTTATTGTATCATAAATTGCCCCACATCAGATCCACAAATATCTGCAATCTTTACCTAGGCTCAAATATATCCAGACATATATAAATATATTAACTTGCTTATCCAATACATCTATGAGATTATAGCATATTATATTGATTCATCCGACTCATGTTTTTAGGTTGGCCAACCTATTTGTTTTAACTATCTGTTTTAAATATTTGTTTTAACTAACAGTGATTTAGACTATATTTTTATTTCAAACTTTTAGATCTAACTGTTTGTATCTATATTGTGTTCAAAATAAACAGAATTTATTGATTCAAATTACATAGTAAGACTACACAGCGCATAGTTTATTAACCCATCTCACCACTGATGGTGGAATAGTGCCTATACAGTGATTTTATGTGTAGTGTTTACTGACCTCATACCTGCCCATACAGAGGACCATTTGAGATCTGTATAGTGACGATTAACCTCATTTGTCTGTTTACTGTTCAAAGTCTCTTGGCTCAAATGTAGTGTTAATTGATCTCCATATTCTGTCTAGTGTTTTGGTAATAGCATGATATTTGTGTAGCGCTTCTGTTTTTTGTGATTTTGAACTTTCTATGTAATACTGGATCTTTTCCTGTTTTGTTATTTGGAAACCTAATAGTTCCTCTCTCAAATTATTGTTCACTTGGGTGACCTATTGATTCCTATGTAATATTTGAGGAATGCTTTTTATTACATCATGTTATATGACTTCCTGACTTCTGTCTAGTCTTTGGGTAACCTCTGATTCACATTGAAATTAGATGTAGGAGGCTATTTTCTGTATTCATTCTCTTGTGCAAGTGAAACACACTAAGATCTCGTGTGTGACCTTAGTGATATTTTAAATGGAGTTTAGGTTATCAGTTGCAATGAATTTGCGCTAGAGCTAAAGGTTTGAAATCAGCACTCTCCCCTTAAGGCACTTTTGTTGTAACTAGAGCGAGGATTGGAAAATATTTCAAAACTTTAGCTCACAGAAAAAATGACTTTTAAAGTGGGCGGTGGAGTGCGGGGAATTGGAATTACATAACTATATTAAAAAGTAAATTCTAGTGCAAATTTATTACAACTGATGAACTAAACCATCTAAAATATCACTCAATCTGTTTAGACAAAGGGGAAAGTTAACATCACTTTACAGTTTGATGACCGGGTCACCACTGCCTTTCTAATTTTTCTGTACATTTTACGCCTACACTTCATAACGCAATATAAGCAAATCAGATGGATCTTTATGTTGTGTTGTCAAAATACGCACATTTGTGTTTTGCTTCTTTGGATTAGATAACCTGATTCCTAGTATCAGTGTCTAAGCCATTGCAATATAGGAGCTGAACTTAAGTTAGTAAAAGTTGTGTGGTTTATGAGTCTGATGCACAAATGTCTGGTTAAACACAATATTAGTATAATAAGCAGAGGTTTCACAAGGTTCTCATAGGAAATGTCACAAACCCTAATGGAAGCAAACAATATGTAACTAAAGTAAAATATGCTGTGTCGTTTATTCAGTACTGATAAGGACCGTGTTTCATTGACCAGTTCATACATGTGCAATTTTATAACATTTGAAGTCATTTTATATTTGTCTTTAAACACACAAAGTATCATTGGGATTATATTGGGACATTTGGATGCCTGTACTAAATTCCATAGCCGAGGAAAACAGTCAAATCCCTTTTAAAACTGACAAAAAATAATTATAAGTTAAGGTCTGCATAAGATAACTCCAATAATCTGCTCAGAAGTGTTTTGCTGTGATTACTGTTTCTCAGTGTAGGTATTGGTGTCAATGTTGTGACAAACCACATGAAAACCGCATGATGACAATTTTATTTGTGAACGTTTTACCAAATGGATTGCTGGAAATAATGCTTCTAATGGATTGGAATGATCTCAGCCCAGAGGCAGAACTTTTTTTCACTTTTTGCGATGAGATTTTTTTAGTGAAAAATTTTCTGCAGGTCATTTTTTTTAAATAAAATTCAATTTTAAATTAGGCAGTTACACTAAAACACCAGTTAAATTGTAATGTGTTAGTTAACTGGAGAATAAAGCAATATTTAAAGTTTTATAATATAGTGCATTAGTTGAAAATTGCATTGCAAATTAGGTGCATTGCTCATACGAACGTCTTACATTTAGAAAAAAAAACAGCTTTGCAAACTGTGAAAAGCTAGGGGACGGGCTTGAAACAATCTATGAGAGACAGTCAATTAATGCCCTACTGCTTGACAGCACTACTGAATATTTGACTGTTCACTTCAAACACTACTTTGCTCTGTATGAACTGTGGTAAGGAAAACTTACACAGCGCAGCCAGAGAACAGCTCTATTTGAAGAGAACAGCCTAATGTGGAGCAGCGATTAAAAGTTAAATGAACAGTTCCTGCAAGTGTCCTGTTCTTTCTGCAGACCTGCTGCATTTTCTGCGATGACATCTCAGATCACTGTATGTTCTGCCTTGGGGGATCTCAGATGTAAAAAGCTTGCAAAAACCCAATGCATGAAACTTTGGAAAGCTCTTATGGATTTGATAATGTTTATTCACAATCGGGGCTTTTTGGGGGTACTCACCGGTACTGAGTACTGCCATCTCATAACAGGTAATATTTGTAATTACTATATAAATACTCTACAAGAGGGGGCTGCAAAATATATCAAGCATTGTAAATAAACTTTTGCTTTTCTCAAAGTTACTGAGCACAATATATCAATCAATGAGTACCGGCACCATTTTCTTTTTTTTTTTTTAAAACCCCCCATTGTCCCTAATGTTACCTTTTCACTGCTATGGTCACTATAGGATTATAGATTACATGACACGTATACACACAATATTACCTTTTCACTGCTATAGTCACTATAGGATTATAGATTACATGACACGTATATACACAATATTACCTTTTCACTGCTATGGTCACTATAGGATTATAGATTACATGACACATATACACACAATATTACCTTTTCACTGCTATGGTCACTATAGGATTATAGATTACATGACGTATATACACAATATTACCTTTTCACTGCTATAGTCACTATAGGATTATAGATTACATGACGTATATACACAATATTACCTTTTCACTGCTATAGTCACTATAGGATTATAGATTACATGACACGTATGTACACAATATTACCTTTTCACTGCTATAGTCACTATAGGATTATAGATTACATGACACATATACACAATATTACCTTTTCACTGCTATGGTCACTATAGGATTATAGATTACATGACACATATATACACAATATTACCTTTTCACTGCTATGGTCACTATAGGATTATAGATTACATGATGTATATACACAATATTATCTTTTCACTGCTATGGTCACTATAGGATTATAGATTACATGACACGTATATACACAATATTACCTTTTCACTGCTATGGTCACTATAGGATTATAGATTACATGACGTATGTACACAATATTACCTTTTCACTGCTATGGTCACTATAGGATTGTAGATTACATGACGTATATACACAATACTACCTTTTCACTGCTATGGTCACTATAGGATTATAGATTACATGACGTATGTACACAATATTACCTTTTCACTGCTATGGTCACTATAGGATTATAGATTACATGACACGTATATACACAATATTACCTTTTCACTGCTATAGTCACTATAGGATTATAGATTACTTGACACGTATATACACAATATTACCTTTTCATTGCTATGGTCACTATAGGATTATAGATTACATGACGTATATACACAATATTACCTTTTCACTGCTATGGTCACTATAGGATTATAGATTACATGACGTATATACACAATATTACCTTTTCACTGCTATAGTCACTATAGGATTATAGATTACATGACACGTATATACACAATATTACCTTTTCACTGCTATAGTCACTATAGAATTATAGATTACATGACATGTATATACACAATACTACCTTTTCACTGCTATAGTCACTATAGGATTATAGATTACATGACGTATATACACAATATTACCTTTTCACTGCTATAGTCACTATAGGATTATAGATTACATGACGTATATACACAATATTACCTTTTCACTGCTATAGTCACTATAGGATTATAGATTACATGACATGTATATACACAATACTACCTTTTCACTGCTATGGTCACTATAGGATTATAGATTACATGACGTATATACACAATATTACCTTTTCACTGCTATAGTCACTATAGGATTATAGATTACATGACGTATATATACACAATATTACCTTTTCACTGCTATGGTCACTATAGGATTATAGATTACATGACATGTATATACACAATATTACCTTTTCACTGCTATGGTCACTATAGGATTATAGATTTCATGACACGTATATACACAATATTACCTTTTCACTGCTATAGTCACTATAGGATTATAGATTACATGACGTATATACACAATATTACCTTTTCACTGCTATAGTCACTATAGAATTATAGATTACATGACACGTATATACACAATATTACCTTTTCACTGCTATGGTCACTATAGGATTATAGATTACATGACATGTATATACACAATATTACCTTTTCACTGCTATAGTCACTATAGAATTATAGATTACATGACACGTATATACACAATATTACCTTTTCACTGCTATGGTCACTATAGGATTATAGATTACATGACATGTATATACACAATATTACCTTTTCACTGCTATGGTCACTATAGGATTATAGATTACATGACGTATATACACAATACTACCTTTTCACTGTTATGGTCACTATAGGATTATAGATTACATGACACGTATATACACAATATTACCTTTTCACTGCTATGGTCACTATAGGATTATAGATTACATGACACGTATATACACAATATTACCTTTTCACTGCTATGGTCACTATAGGATTATAGATTACATGACACGTATATACACAATATTACCTTTTCACTGTTATGGTCACTATAGGATTATAGATTACATGACGTATATACACAATATTACCTTTTCACTGCTATGGTCACTATAGGATTATAGATTACATGACGTATATACACAATATTACCTTTTCACTGCTATGGTCACTATAGGATTATAGATTACATGACACGTATATACACAATATTACCTTTTCACTGCTATGGTCACTATAGTATTGTAGATTACATGACGTATATACACAATATTACCTTTTCACTGCTATGGTCACTATAGGATTATAGATTACATGACACGTATATACACAATACTACCTTTTCACTGCTATAGTCACTATAGGATTATAGATTACATGACGTATATACACAATATTACCTTTTCACTGCTATAGTGACTATAGGATTATAGATTACATGACACATATATACACAATATTACCTTTTCACTGCTATAGTCACTATAGGATTATAGATTACATGACACATATACACAATATTACATTTTCACTGCTATGGTCACTATAGGATTATAGATTACATGACACGTATATAAACAATATTACCTTTTCACTGCTATGGTCACTATAGGATTATAGATTACATGACACGTATATAAACAATATTACCTTTTCACTGCTATGGTCACTATAGGATTATAGATTACATTACACGTATATAAACAATATTACCTTTTCACTGCTATGGTCACTATAGAATTATAGATTACATGACGTATATACACAATACTACCTTTTCACTGCTATGGTCACTATATGATTATAGATTACATGACGTATATACACAATATTACCTTTTCACTGCTATGGTCACTATAGGATTATAGATTACATGACACGTATATAAACAATATTACCTTTTCACTGCTATAGTCACTATAGGATTATAGATTACATGACGTATATACACAATACTACCTTTTCACTGCTATGGTCACTATATGATTATAGATTACATGACGTATATACACAATACTACCTTTTCACTGCTATGGTCACTATAGGATTATAGATTACATGACACGTATATAAACAATATTACCTTTTCACTGCTATGGTCACTATAGGATTATAGATTACATGACACGTATATAAACAATATTACCTTTTCACTGCTATGGTCACTATAGGATTATAGATTACATTACACGTATATACACAATACTACCTTTTCACTGCTATGGTCACTATATGATTATAGATTACATGACGTATGTAAACAATATTACCTTTTCACTGCTATGGTCACTATAGGATTATAGATTACATGACACATATAAGCACAATATTACCTTTTCACTGCTATGGTCACTATAGGATTATAGATTACATGACACATATAAGCACAATATTACCTTTTCACTGCTATGGTCACTATAGGATTATAGATTACATGAAGTATATACACAATATTACCTTTTCACTGCTATGGTCACTATAGGATTATAGATTACATGATGTATATACACAATATTACCTTTTCACTGCTATGGTCACTATAGTATTATAGATTACATGACGTATATACACAATATTACCTTTTCACTGCTATAGTCACTATAGGATTATAGATTACATGACGTATATACACAATATTACCTTTTCACTGCTATGGTCACTATAGTATTATAGATTACATGACGTATACACACAATATTACCTTTTCACTGCTATGGTCACTATAGGATTATAGATTACATGACGTATACACACAATATTACCTTTTCACTGCTATGGTCACTATATGATTATAGATTACATGACGTATATATACACAATATTACCTTTTCACTGCTATGGTCACTATAGGATTATAGATTGCATGACGTATATACACAATATTACCTTTTCACTGCTATGGTCACTATAGGATTATAGATTTCATGACATGTATATACACAATATTACCTTTTCACTGCTATGGTCACTATAGTATTATAGATTACATGACGTATATACACAATATTACCTTTTCACTGCTATGGTCACTATAGGATTATAGATTACATGACGTATATACACAATATTACCTTTTCACTGCTATAGTCACTATAGGATTATAGATTACATGACACGTATATACACAATACTACCTTTTCACTGCTATGGTCACTATAGGATTATAGATTACATGACATATATACACAATATTACCTTTTCACTGCTATGGTCACTATAGGATTATAGATTACATGACATGTATATACACAATATTACCTTTTCACTGCTATGGTCACTATAGGATTATAGATTACATAACATGTATATACACAATATTACCTTTTCACTGCTATGGTCACTATAGGATTATAGATTACATGACGTATATACACAATATTACCTTTTCACTGCTATAGTCACTATAGTATTATAGATTACATGACGTATACACACAATATTACCTTTTCACTGCTATGGTCACTATAGGATTATAGATTACATGACATGTATATACACAATATTACCTTTTCACTGCTATGGTCACTATAGGATTATAGATTACATGACGTATATACACACAATATTACCTTTTCACTGCTATAGTCACTATAGGATTATAGATTACATGACACGTATATACACAATATTACCTTTTCACTGCTATAGTCACTATATGATTATAGATTACATGACGTATACACACAATATTACCTTTTCACTGCTATGGTCACTATAGGATTATAGATTACATGACGTATATACACAATACTACCTTTTCACTGCTATGGTCACTATATGATTATAGATTACATGACGTATACACACAATATTACCTTTTCACTGCTATGGTCACTATAGGATTATAGATTACATGACGTATATATACACAATATTACCTTTTCACTGCTATAGTCACTATAGGATTATAGATTTCATGACATGTATATACACAATATTACCTTTTCACTGCTATGGTCACTATAGGATTATAGATTACATGACGTATATACACAATATTACCTTTTCACTGCTATGGTCACTATAGGATTATAGATTACATGACACTTATATACACAATATTACCTTTTCACTGCTATGGTCACTATAGGATTATAGATTACATGACATGTATATACACAATATTACCTTTTCACTGCTATGGTCACTATAGGATTATAGATTACATGACGTATATACACACAATATTACCTTTTCACTGCTATGGTCACTATAGGATTATAGATTACATGACGTATACACAATATTACCTTTTCACTGCTATGGTCACTATAGGATTATAGATTACATGACGTGTAAATACACAATACTACCTTTTCACTGCTATGGTCACTATATGATTATAGATTACATGACGTATACACACAATATTACCTTTTCACTGATATGGTCACTATAGGATTATAGATTACATGACGTATATACACAATACTACCTTTTCACTGCTATAGTCACTATAGGATTATAGATTACATGACACGTATATACACAATATTACCTTTTCACTGCTATGGTCACTATAGGATTATAGATTGCATGACGTATATACACAATATTACCTTTTCACTGCTATGGTCACTATAGGATTATAGATTACATGACATATATACACAATATTACCTTTTCACTGCTATGGTCACTATAGGATTATAGATTACATGACACGTATACACACACAATATTACCTTTTCACTGCTATGGTCATGACGTATATACACAATATTACCTTTTCACTGCTATGGTCACTATAGGATTATAGATTACATGACACGTATATACACAATATTACCTTTTCACTGCTATAGTCACTATAGGATTATAGATTTCATGACATGTATATACACAAAATTACCTTTTCACTGCTATGGTCACTATAGGATTATAGATTACATGACACGTATATACACAATATTACCTTTTCACTGCTATGGTCACTATAGGATTATAGATTACATGACGTATATACACAATATTACCTTTTCACTGCTATGGTCACTATAGGATTATAGATTACATGACACATATATACACAATATTACCTTTTCACTGCTATGGTCACTATAGGATTATAGATTACATGACATGTATATACACAATATTACCTTTTCACTGCTATGGTCACTATAGGATTATAGATTACATGACACATATATACACAATATTACCTTTTCACTGCTATGGTCACTATAGGATTATAGATTACATGACACGTATATACACAATATTACCTTTTCACTGCTATGGTCACTATAGGATTATAGATTACATGACACATATACACAATATTACCTTTTCACTGTTATGGTCACTATAGGATTATAGATTACATGACGTATATACACAATACTACCTTTTCACTGTTATGGTCACTATAGGATTATAGATTACATGACGTATATATACACAATATTACCTTTTCACTGCTATAGTCACTATAGGATTATAGATTTCATGACATGTATATACACAATATTACCTTTTCACTGCTATGGTCACTATAGGATTATAGATTACATGACACGTATATACACAATATTACCTTTTCACTGCTATGGTCACTATAGGATTATTGATTACATGACACGTATATACACAATATTACCTTTTCACTGCTATGGTCACTATAGGATTATAGATTACATGACATGTATATACACAATATTACCTTTTCACTGCTATGGTCACTATAGGATTATAGATTACATGACACGTATATACACAATATTACCTTTTCACTGCTATGGTCACTATAGGATTATAGATTACATGACATGTATATACACAATATTACCTTTTCACTGCTATGGTCACTATAGGATTATAGATTACATGACGTATACACAATATTACCTTTTCACTGCTATGGTCACTATAGGATTATAGATTACATGACGTATACACAATATTACCTTTTCACTGCTATGGTCACTATAGGATTATAGATTACATGACGTGTATATACACAATACTACCTTTTCACTGTTATGGTCACTATAGGATTATAGATTACATGACGTATATATACACAATATTACCTTTTCACTGCTATGGTCACTATAGGATTATAGATTACATGACACGTATATACACAATATTACCTTTTCACTGCTATGGTCACTATAGGATTATAGATTACATGACACATATATACACAATATTACCTTTTCACTGCTATAGTCATGACGTATATACACAATATTACCTTTTCACTGCTATGGTCACTATAGGATTATAGATTACATGACACATATATACACAATATTACCTTTTCACTGCTATAGTCACTATAGGATTATAGTTTACATGACATATATACACAAAATTACCTTTTCACTGCTATGGTCACTATAGGATTATAGATTACATGACACATATATACACAATATTACCTTTTCACTGCTATAGTCACTATAGGATTATAGATTGCATGACGTATATACACAATATTACCTTTTCACTGCTATAGTCACTATAGGATTATAGATTACATGACGTATATACACAATATTACCTTTTCACTGATATAGTCACTATAGGATTATAGATTACATGACGTATATACACAATATTACCTTTTCACTGCTATAGTCACTATAGGATTATAGTTTACATGACATATATACACAAAATTACCTTTTCACTGCTATGGTCACTATAGGATTATAGATTACATGACACGTATATACACAATATTACCTTTTCACTGCTATGGTCACTATAGGATTATAGATTACATGACGTATATACACAATACTACCTTTTCACTGCTATGGTCACTATAGGATTATAGATTACATGACGTATACACACAATATTACCTTTTCACTGCTATGGTCACTATAGGATTATAGATTACATGACATGTATATACACAATATTACCTTTTCACTGCTATGGTCACTATAGGATTATAGATTACATGACACATATATACACAATATTACCTTTTCACTGCTATGGTCACTATAGGATTATAGATTACATGACACGTATATACACAATATTACCTTTTCACTGCTATGGTCACTATAGGATTATAGATTACATGACACATATACACAATATTACCTTTTCACTGTTATGGTCACTATAGGATTATAGATTACATGACGTATATACACAATACTACCTTTTCACTGTTATGGTCACTATAGGATTATAGATTACATGACGTATATATACACAATATTACCTTTTCACTGCTATAGTCACTATAGGATTATAGATTTCATGACATGTATATACACAATATTACCTTTTCACTGCTATGGTCACTATAGGATTATAGATTACATGACACGTATATACACAATATTACCTTTTCACTGCTATGGTCACTATAGGATTATTGATTACATGACACGTATATACACAATATTACCTTTTCACTGCTATGGTCACTATAGGATTATAGATTACATGACATGTATATACACAATATTACCTTTTCACTGCTATGGTCACTATAGGATTATAGATTACATGACACGTATATACACAATATTACCTTTTCACTGCTATGGTCACTATAGGATTATAGATTACATGACGTATACACAATATTACCTTTTCACTGCTATGGTCACTATAGGATTATAGATTACATGACGTATACACAATATTACCTTTTCACTGCTATGGTCACTATAGGATTATAGATTACATGACGTGTATATACACAATACTACCTTTTCACTGTTATGGTCACTATAGGATTATAGATTACATGACGTATATATACACAATATTACCTTTTCACTGCTATGGTCACTATAGGATTATAGATTACATGACACGTATATACACAATATTACCTTTTCACTGCTATGGTCACTATAGGATTATAGATTACATGACACGTATACACACACAATATTACCTTTTCACTGCTATAGTCATGACGTATATACACAATATTACCTTTTCACTGCTATGGTCACTATAGGATTATAGATTACATGACACATATATACACAATATTACCTTTTCACGGCTATAGTCACTATAGGATTATAGTTTACATGACATATATACACAAAATTACCTTTTCACTGCTATGGTCACTATAGGATTATAGATTACATGACGTATATACACAATACTACCTTTTCACTGCTATAGTCACTATAGGATTATAGATTGCATGACGTATATACACAATATTACCTTTTCACTGCTATAGTCACTATAGGATTATAGATTACATGACGTATATACACAATATTACCTTTTCACTGATATAGTCACTATAGGATTATAGATTACATGACGTATATACACAATACTACCTTTTCACTGCTATGGTCACTATAGGATTATAGATTTCATGACATGTATATACACAATATTACCTTTTCACTGCTATGGTCACTATAGGATTATAGATTTCATGACATGTATATACACAATATTACCTTTTAACTGCTATGGTCACTATAGGATTATAGATTACATGACATGTATATACACAATACTACCTTTTCACTGCTATGGTCACTATAGGATTATAGATTACATGACGTATATACACAATACTACCTTTTCACTGTTATGGTCACTATAGGATTATAGATTACATGACACGTATACACACAATATTACCTTTTCACTGCTATAGTCACTATAGGATTATAGATTACATGACACGTATATACACAATATTACCTTTTCACTGTTATGGTCACTATAGGATTATAGATTACATGACACGTATACACACAATATTACCTTTTCACTGCTATAGTCACTATAGGATTATAGATTACATGACGTATACACACAATATTACCTTTTCACTGCTATGGTCACTATAGGATTATAGATTACATGACGTATATACACAATACTACCTTTTCACTGCTATAGTCACTATAGGATTATAGATTACATGACGTATATACACAATATTACCTTTTCACTGCTATAGTGACTATAGGATTATAGATTACATGACACGTATATACACAATATTACCTTTTCACTGCTATGGTCACTATAGGATTATAGATTACATGACACGTATATACACAATATTACCTTTTCACTGCTATGGTCACTATAGGATTATAGATTACATGACGTATATACACACAATATTACCTTTTCACTGCTATGGTCACTATAGGATTATAGATTACATGACGTATACACAATATTACCTTTTCACTGCTATGGTCACTATAGGATTATAGATTACATGACGTGTATATACACAATACTACCTTTTCACTGCTATGGTCACTATATGATTATAGATTACATGACGTATACACACAATATTACCTTTTCACTGCTATAGTCACTATAGGATTATAGATTACATGACACGTATATACACAATATTACCTTTTCACTGCTATGGTCACTATAGGATTATAGATTGCATGACGTATATACACAATATTACCTTTTCACTGCTATGGTCACTATAGGATTATAGATTACATGACACATATACACAATATTACCTTTTCACTGCTATGGTCACTATAGGATTATAGATTACATGACACATATACACAATATTACCTTTTCACTGCTATAGTCACTATAGGATTATAGATTACATGACGTATATACACACAATATTACCTTTTCACTGCTATAGTCACTATAGGATTATAGATTACATGACACATATATACACAATATTACCTTTTCACTGCTATAGTCACTATAGGATTATAGATTGCATGACGTATATACACAATATTACCTTTTCACTGCTATAGTCACTATAGGATTATAGATTACATGACGTATATACACAATATTACCTTTTCACTGCTATAGTCACTATAGGATTATAGATTACATGACACGTATATACACAATATTACCTTTTCACTGCTATAGTCACTATAGGATTATAGATTACATGACACATATACACAATATTACCTTTTCACTGCTATGGTCACTATAGGATTATAGATTACATGACACATATACACAATATTACCTTTTCACTGTTATGGTAACTATAGGATTATAGATTACATGACGTATATACACAATACTACCTTTTCACTGTTATGGTCACTATAGGATTATAGATTACATGACGTATATATACACAATATTACCTTTTCACTGCTATAGTCACTATAGGATTATAGATTTCATGACATGTATATACACAATATTACCTTTTCACTGCTATGGTCACTATAGGATTATAGATTACATGACACGTATATACACAATATTACCTTTTCACTGCTATGGTCACTATAGGATTATTGATTACATGACACGTATATACACAATATTACCTTTTCACTGCTATGGTCACTATAGGATTATAGATTACATGACATGTATATACACAATATTACCTTTTCACTGCTATGGTCACTATAGGATTATAGATTACATGACATGTATATACACAATATTACCTTTTCACTGCTATGGTCACTATAGGATTATAGATTACATGACGTATATACACACAATATTACCTTTTCACTGCTATGGTCACTATAGGATTATAGATTACATGACGTATACACAATATTACCTTTTCACTGCTATGGTCACTATAGGATTATAGATTACATGACGTGTATATACACAATACTACCTTTTCACTGTTATGGTCACTATAGGATTATAGATTACATGACATATATATACACAATATTACCTTTTCACTGCTATAGTCACTATAGGATTATAGATTACATGACACATATACACACACAATATTACCTTTTCACTGCTATAGTCATGACGTATATACACAATATTACCTTTTCACTGCTATGGTCACTATAGGATTATAGATTACATGACACATATATACACAATATTACCTTTTCACTGCTATAGTCACTATAGGATTATAGTTTACATGACATATATACACAAAATTACCTTTTCACTGCTATGGTCACTATAGGATTATAGATTACATGACACATATATACACAATATTACCTTTTCACTGCTATAGTCACTATAGGATTATAGATTGCATGACATATATACACAATATTACCTTTTCACTGCTATAGTCACTATAGGATTATAGATTACATGACGTATATACACAATATTACCTTTTCACTGCTATAGTCACTATAGGATTATAGTTTACATGACACGTATATACACAATATTACCTTTTCACTGCTATGGTCACTATAGGATTATAGATTACATGACACATATATACACAAAATTACCTTTTCACTGCTATGGTCACTATAGGATTATAGATTTCATGACACATATACACAATATTACCTTTTCACTGCTATGGTCACTATATGATTATAGATTACATGACGTATATACACAATATTACCTTTTCACTGATATAGTCACTATAGGATTATAGATTACATGACACGTATATACACAATATTACCTTTTCACTGCTATGGTCACTATAGGATTATAGATTACATGACGTATATACACAATATTACCTTTTCACTGATATAGTCACTATAGGATTATAGATTACATGACATGTATATACACAATACTACCTTTTCACTGTTATGGTCACTATAGGATTATAGATTACATGACACGTATACACACAATATTACCTTTTCACTGCTATAGTCACTATAGGATTATAGATTACATAACATGTATATACACATTATTACCTTTTCACTGTTATGGTCACTATAGGAGTATAGATTACATGACGTATATACACAATATTACCTTTTCACTGCTATGGTGACTATAGAATTATAGATTACATGATTTGTATATACACAATATTACCTTTTCACTGCTATGGTCACTATAGAATTATAGATTACATGACACGTATATACACAATATTACCTTTTCACTGCTATGGTCACTATAGGATTATAGATTACATGACATGTATATACACAATATTACCTTTTCACTGCTATGGTCACTATAGGATTATAGATTACATGACGTATATACACAATATTACCTTTTCACTGCTATGGTCATTATAGGATTATAGATTACATGACACGTATATACACAATATTACCTTTTCACTGCTATAGTCACTATAGGATTATAGATTACATGACGTATATACACAATATTACCTTTTCACTGCTATGGTCACTATAGGATTATAGATTACATGACGTATATACACAATATTACCTTTTCACTGCTATAGTCACTATAGGATTATAGATTGCATGACGTATATATACACAATATTACCTTTTCACTGCTATGGTCACTATAGGATTATAGATTACATGACACATATATACCAAATACTACCTTTTCATTGCTATGGTCACTATAGAATTATAGATTACATGACGTGTATATACACAATACTACCTTTTCACTGCTATGGTGACTATAGAGTTATAGATTACATGACACGTATATACACAATATTACCTTTTCACTGCTATGGTCACTATAGAATTATAGATTGCATGACGTGTATATACACAATATTACCTTTTCACTGCTATGGTCACTATAGAATTATAGATTACATGATTTGTATATACACAATATTACCTTTTCACTGCTATGGTCACTATAGAATTATAGATTACATGACACGTATATACACAATATTACCTTTTCACTGCTATGGTCATTATAGAATTATAGATTACATGACATGTATATACACAATATTACCTTTTCACTGATATAGTCACTATAGGATTATAGATTACATGATGTATATACACAATATTACCTTTTCACTCTTATTGTCACTATAGGATTATAGATTACATGACACATATATACCAAATACTACCTTTTCATTGCTATGGTCACTATAGAATTATAGATTACATAGGATTATAGATTACATGACATGTATATACACAATATTACCTTTTCACTGCTATGGTCACTATAGGATTATAGATTACATGATGTATACACACAATACTACCTTTTCACTGCTATGGTCACTATAGGATTATAGATTACATGACACGTATATACACAATATTACCTTTTCACTGCTATGGTCACTATAGGATTATAGATTACATGACACGTATATACACAATACTACCTTTTCACTGCTATGGTCACTATAGGATTATAGATTACATGACATGTATATACACAATACTACCTTTTCACTGCTATAGTCACTATAGGATTATAGATTACATGACATGTATATACACAATATTACCTTTTCACTGCTATGGTCACTATAGGATTATAGATTACATGACGTATATACACAATATTACCTTTTCACTGCTATGGTCACTATAGGATTATAGATTACATGACGTATATATACACAATATTACCTTTTAACTGCTATGGTCACTATAGGATTATAGATTACATGACACGTATATACACAATATTACCTTTTCACTGCTATGGTCACTATAGGATTATAGATTACATGACACGTATATACACAATATTACCTTTTCACTGTTATGGTCACTATAGGATTATAGATTACATGACACGTATATACACAATATTACCTTTTCACTGCTATGGTCACTATAGGATTATAGATTACATGACACGTATATACACAATATTACCTTTTCACTGCTATGGTCACTATAGGATTATAGATTACATGACACGTATATACACAATATTACCTTTTCACTGCTATGGTCACTATAGGATTATAGATTACATGACACGTATATACACAATATTACCTTTTCACTGCTATGGTCACTATAGGATTATAGATTACATGACGTATATACACAATATTACCTTTTCACTGCTATGGTCACTATAGGATTATAGATTACATGACGTATATATACACAATATTACCTTTTAACTGCTATGGTCACTATAGGATTATAGATTACATGACACGTATATACACAATATTACCTTTTCACTGGTATGGTCTCTATAGGATTATAGATTACATGACACGTATATACACAATATCACCTTTTCACTGCTATAGTCACTATAGGATTATAGATTACATGACACATATATACACAATATTACCTTTTCACTGCTATAGTCACTATAGGATTATAGATTACATGACACATATATACACAATATTACCTTTTCACTGCTATGGTCACTATAGGATTATAGATTACATGACACATATATACACAATATTACCTTTTCACTGCTATGGTCACTATAGGATTATAGATTACATGACCAATATACACAATATTACTTTTTCACTGCTATGGTCACTATAGGATTATAGATTACATGACGTATATACACAATATTACCTTTTCACTGCTATGGTCACTATAGGATTATAGATTACATGACACATATATACACAATATTACCTTTTCACTGCTATAGTCACTATAGGATTATAGATTACATGACATGTATATACACAATATTACCTTTTCACTGCTATGGTCACTATAGGATTATAGATTACATGACGTATATACACAATATTACCTTTTCACTGCTATAGTCACTATAGGATTATAGATTACATGACGTATATACACAATATTACCTTTTCACTGATATAGTCACTATAAGATTATAGATTACATGACACATATATACACAATATTACCTTTTCACTGCTATGGTCACTATAGGATTATAGATTACATGACACATATATACACAATATTACCTTTTCACTGCTATAGTCACTATAGGATTATAGATTACATGACGTGTATATACACAATACTACCTTTTTCACTGCTATGGTCACTATAGGATTATAGATTACATGACACATATATACACAATACTACCTTTTTCACTGCTATGGTCACTATAGGATTATAGATTACATGACGTATATACGCAAAATTACCTTTTCACTGCTATGGTCATTATAGGATTATAGATAACATGACGTATATACACAATACTACCTTTTCATTGTTATGGTCACTATAGGATTATAGATTACATGACATGTATATACACAATATTACCTTTTCACTGCTATGGTCACTATAGGATTAGATTACCTGACTACGCAATACTACTTTATGGTACTTTGTGGCACATTTTTACCTTAAATTACTGTTTATGGCACACTTTTTACCTCAGGTAACGGTTTTTGGCACTTTTGGACACTTTGTACCTTAGGTAACAGTTTATTGTGCTTTTTGACCCCTTTTGTACCTTAGGTAATGGTTTATGGTACTTTTTATTATTATTATTATTATTATTATTATTGGTTATTTGTAGAGCGCCAACAGATTCTGCAGCGCTATTAACAAAGGCGGAGTACAACAAAACAATTATAGGGATCAAATGGGTAGAGGGCCCTGCCAAGAGTTGCACTGTTGTAGTCAGCTCTTAAGAAGGTGATCAACAAACAGCTGGACTCTTAGGCTTACATGCTAAGAGGGTTCAGGGGATTGCAGTGGAGGAGAGGAACTGGTATTTGGAAAGGTTAGCGTAGGTTGTATGCGTCCCTGAACAGTAGAGTCTTTAGGGAGCACTTGAAGCTTTTAAAACTAGAAGAGAGTCTTGTGGAGCGTTGCAGAGAGTTCCACAAGATGGGAGCCAGTCTGGAGAAGTCCTGTAAACGGGAGTGTGATGAGGTGACAAGAGAGGAGGAGAGTAGGTCATGAGCAGAGCGAAGGGGACGGGACGGAGAGTATCTGGAGACAAGGTATGAGATATAGGGGGGAGTAGGGCAGTTGAGGGCTTTGTATGTCAGAATGAGAATTTTGTGTTTGATCCTAGAGGCAAGAGGAAGCCAGTGAAGGGATTGGCAGAGAGGTGCAGCAGATGAAGAGCGATGTGAAAGGAAGAGTCTGGCAGAGGCATTTATTATGGATTGTAAAGGAGCTAGGCTGTAGGTGGGGAGACCAGAGAGGACAGAGTTGCAGTAATCGAGGTGGGAGAGAATGAGAGAGTGGACTAAAATCTTAGTTGTGTCTTGTGTAAGGAAGTGTCTAATTTTAGAGATGTTTTTAAGGTGGAAGCAGCAGGCTTTAGCCAAGGACTGAATGTGAGGAGTGAAAGAAAGATCTGAGTCAAATGTGACCCTGAGACATCGGGCATGCGGGGTAGGGGTAATGATGGAGTTGTCGACAGTTATAGAGAGATTGGGGGTGGAAAGTTTAGAAGAAGGGGGGAAAATAAAGTGCTCAGTTTTGGAGAGATTTAGCTTGAGGTAGTGAGAGGACATCCAGTTGGAGATGTGAGAAAGACAGTTAGTGACACGGGTTAGCAAGGAAGGAGAAAGGTCTGGTGCAGAGAAGTAGATTTGGGTGTCGTCGGCATACAAATGATATTGTAAACCATGGGACTTTATTAGGGAACCTAGTGATGATGTGTAGATTGAGAAGAAAAGGGGACCGAGGACAGTGCCTTGCGGTACTCCGACAGAAAGTGGTGACGGGGCAGAGGAGGCCCCAGAGAAGGCTACACTAAAGGTACGGTTTGACAGGTAGGAAGAGAGCCACGAGAGGGCTGTGTCACATATGCCAAAGGATTGGAGGGTTTGGAGCAAAAGAGGGTGGTCAACAGTGTCAAAGGCTGCGGACAGATCAAGGAGGATAAGCAGAGAGAAGTGGCCTTTTGATTTTGCTGTAAGTAGGTCGTTGGTAACCTTAACAATTGCTGTCTCTGTGGAGTGATGGGGACGAAATCCAGATTGCAATGGGTCAAGGAGGGAGTTTATTGTAAGGAAATGGGATAGGCGTGCATAAGCTAGTTTTTCAAGAAGCTTTGATGCAAGAGGGAGGAGGGAAATAGGGCAGTAGTTGGATGGGGAGGTAGGATCAAGGGAAGGTTTTTTGATGATAGGTGTGACCAGTGCATGTTTCAGCGATTAGGGAAATATACCGATGCTGAGGGAGAGGTTGAAAGTGTGTGTGAGTATAGGGGTAAGGGTGGCAGAGGGGGAGGGGAGTAGCTGTGAGGGGATAGGGTCAAGGGGACAGGTAGTGAGGTGAGAGCGCAGTATAAGTGCCAAAACTTCTTCCTCAGTAACATGGGAGAATGAGCTAAGTTTAAGGTTATGTGGGTTGTGGTTGATTGAGAGCATTTGAGGGGGTGAGAGAATGGAATTATGTTGAGAGTTGATTTCATTTCTGATGGAGTCAATTTTGTTATTGAAGTGGTTGGCAAAGTCTTGAGCTGTCAGAGAAGTTGTATTAGGAGGTGGGGGAGGGCGGAGAAGAGTATTGAAAGTGGAGAACAAACGTTTTGGGTTTGAAGAAAGATTAGAGATAAGAGTAGAGAAGTAGTGTTGCTTATGGAAATTAAGGGCAGAGTAGTAGGAGTTCCAGATAAATTTGTAATGTTGAAAATCAGCTGAACTCCTAGATTTTCTCCAGTGCCGCTCAGCAGTATGGGAACATCTGCGTAGGTATCGTGTCAGAGGAGTATGCCAGGGCTGAGGATGAGTGTTTAATTTCCGAGCTATGGTAAGAGGGGCGAGATTGTCAAGGACGGATGTAAGGGTGGAATTATAGTGGCAGATAGATTGGTCAGGGCAGGAAAAGGAGGAGAAGGATGAGAGGAGAGGTTTGAGGGAATTAGAAAGCTGTTGATCTAAAGACATAATGCTTCTGTGAAGTTTGGTGTGAGGAACAGAAGGAGGGAGAGTTGTAGGGAGGGATGATATGTTGCAAGTCAGGAGATGGTGGTCAGAAAGAGGAAAGGGGGAGTTTGTGAAGTTTGAGAGGGTGCATCGATAGCTAAAGATCAGGTCAAGGGAGTGACCATCTTTGTGAGTGGGAGAATCGGTCCATTGTGATAAACCGAAAGAGGAAGTGAGTGGCAGAAGTTGTTTTGCAGAGGAGGCAGTGAGATTGTCAAGAGGGATGTTGAAGTCACCAAGAATGAGGGAAGGGGTGTCTGAGGAAAGGAAATAAGGTAACCAGGCAGCCAAGTGATCTAGAAATTGATTTGAGGAGCCAGGAGGACAGTATATGACTGCAACACGTATAGAAAGAGGAGAGAATAAGCAAATCATGTGGGTTTCGAATGAGGGAAAAGTGAGGGAAGAGGATGTATTTGTTGAAAGGTGCAATGAGAGGAAAGTAAAATACCTACACCACCTCCTTGTCTATTACCAGACCTAGGAGGGTGGCTGAAGTGGAGACCACCATGTGACAGAGCAGCAGTGGATGCTGTGTCTAGGGGAGAGAGCCAGGTTTCTGTTAGGGCCAGAAGGTTGAGGGAGTGGGAGATAAAGAGGTCATGTATAGAAGTGAGTTTGTTGCAAACAGAGCGAGAGTTCCAAAGTGCACAAGTGAAAGGGGAAGTTGCTTTTGATGCAAGAGGAATGTAAGTAAGGTTGTCAGAGTTTTGTTTTTTTGAGTCTGTGGGATGGTATACATGGATGTGCATGGCTAGGCAGTTGTTGGGGACCAGGATTAGGGGAGATGTCACCAGCAGTTAGTTAACGCAAGAGGGAGAGTGACATGAGATGAGATACAGATTTGCAGTAATGAGACTGCTTTTGAGACAAGGTGCAGGGGGGAGAGAGAGTGTTTAGGAATAGGTAAAGTTTGTGAGTACAAAAGTAAGATGAGTTTAAGAGAGATGGGCTAATGAACAGTGCAGGTGGAGAGGGAGAAGGAGTAATTGAATAATGTAGTTTGTTATAGAGACAGAAGGCAGCAAAAAGGAATAAGCGGATATTAGGCATTTTTACAAAAGAGGGAACAGGTTAAACACATAAGGCACAGTATTACAATATCAATTGCATAAGAAAACAATAAGGTATATCAAACATAATATTATAAAAGTACCTGCCTTTTTCTTGCCCCTTGCCCAATCCTTGTCCAATTCTTGTATAATTATATTGCTAGTGCCTCACTTATAAAATGTTCACTTAATTCTTGTATAATTCTATTGTTAATGCCTCACTTATAAAATGTTCAGTTAATTCTTGTATAATTCTATTGCTAATGCCTCACTTATAAAATGTTCACTTAATTCTTGTATAATTATATTGCTAGTGCCTCACTTATAAAATGTTCACTTAATTCTTGTATAATTATATTGCTAATGCCTCACTTATAAAATGTTCACTTAATTCTTGTATAATTATATTGCTAGTGCCTCACTTATAAAAATGTTCACTTAATTCTTGTATAATTCTATTGCTAGTGCCTCACTTATAAAATGTTCACTTAATTCTTGTATAATTATATTGCTAGTGCCTCACTTATAAAATGTTCACTTAATTCTTGTATAATTATATTGCTAATGCCTCACTTATAAAATGTTCACTTAATTCTTGTATAATTCTATTGCTAATGCCTCACTTATAAAATGTTCACTTAATTCTTGTATAATTATATTGCTAGTGCCTCACTTATAAAATGTTCACTTAATTCTTGTATAATTCTATTGTTAATGCCTCACTTATAAAATGTTCACTTAATTCTTGTATAATGCTTTTGCTAGTGCCTCACTTATAAAATGTTCACTTAATTCTTGTATAATTCTATTGCTAATGCCTCACTTATAAAATGTTCACTTAATTCTTGTATAATTCTATTGCTAATGCCTCACTTATAAAATGTTCACTTAATTCTTGTATAATTCTATTGCTAATGCCTCACTTATAAAATGTTCACTTAATTCTTGTATAATTCTATTGTTAAAGGGACAGTCTACACCAGAATTGTTATTGTTTTAAAAGATAGATAATCCCTTTTTTACCCATTCCTTAGTTCTGCATAACCAACATAGTTATATTTATATATTTTTTACCTCTTTGATTATCTTGTATCTAAGTCTCTGCAGACTGCCCCTTTATTTTAGTTCTTTTGACAGACTTGCAGTTTAGCCAATCAGTGATGGCTCCCAGGTAACTTCACGTGCACAAGCACAGTGTTATCTATATGAAAAACATGAACTAACACCCTCTAGTGGTGAAAAACCTGTTAAAATGCATTCTTAAGAGGCGGCCTTCAAGGTCTAAGAAATTAGCATATGAACCTCCTAGGTTAAGCTTTCAACTAAGAATACCAAGAGAACCAAGAAAAATTGGTGATAAAAGTAAATTGGAAAATTGTTTAAAATCACATTCCCTTATCTGAATCATGAAAGTTTTTTTCGGACTAGACTGTCCCTTTAATGCCTCACTTATAAAATGTTCACTTAATTTTTGTATAATTCTATTGCTAATGCCTCACTTATAAAATAAAATGTGAACATATGTTGTTATAGCAATGCACAGCCCTGTGCAATGCACATCCCAGACTGGTGTGAAATATATGCAGGGAGGGCAGTCAGCTGAGTCCACTAAATTTAGTTGATTGCTAATCAAAGACAATTGGAAAGGCCAATTGGAAAGTTAGATTCTGGTCTGGTCAGGGTGAGATGTTAAGTAAACAGACAATAAAATTTGGGGGAGGTTAATACTATAGAATAAGACAGCTATACATTTTAGAATAATAGCAAGTATTGATAAGGATTGAACATCACATGGCAATTAAATAAACATTAGAAATAACACATTGGATAACAGTACAACAGATATAGGACTAAATTAACAAACTAAAATCATTTGCTCTATGTAAATATTCATGTACCAGAAGAGAGTTACAGGAGAGTAAAAAACACCAGAGTGCAGGGAATAGTTGCAGATTGACAGGGTCTCTATTCATGTACCAGAAGAGAGTTACAGGAGAGTACAAAACACCAGAGAGCAGTGAATAGTTTGCAGATTGACAGGGTCTCTCTCTATTCATGTACCAGAAGAGAGTTACAGGAGAGTACAAAACACCAGAGAGCAGCGAATAGTTGCAGATTGACAGGGTCTCTATTCACTTACCAGAAGAGAGTTACAGGAGAGTAAAAAACACCAGAGTGCAGTGAATAGTTTGTAGAATGACAGGGTCTTTATTCACGTACCAGAAGAGAGTTACAGGAGAGTAAAAAAACACCAGAGTGCAGTGAATAGTTGTAGATTAACAGGGTCTCTATTCACGTACCAGAAGAGAGTTACAGGAGAGTAAAAAACACCAGAGTGCAGTGAATAGTTGCAGATTGACAGGGTGTCTATTCACGTACCAGAAGAGAGTTACAGGAGAGTAAAAAACACCAGAGAGCAGTGAATAGTTTGCAGATTGATAGGGTCTCTATTCACGTACCAGAAGAGAGTTACAGGAGAGTAAAAAACACCAGAGTGCAGTGAATAGTTTGTAGAATGACAGGGTCTTTATTCATGTACCAGAAGAGAGTTACAGGAGAGTAAAAAAACACCAGAGAGCAGTGAATAGTTGCAGATTGACAGGGTCTCTATTCACTTACCCGAAGAGAGTTACAGGAGAGTAAAAAACACCAGAGTGCAGTGAATAGTTGCAGATTGACAGTGTCTCTATTCACGTACCAGAAGAGAGTTACAGGAGAGTAAAAAACACCAGAGTGCAGTGAATAGTTGCAGATTGACAGGGTCTCTATTCACGTACCAGAAGAGAGTTACAGGAGAGTAAAAACACACCAGAGTGCAGTGAATAGTTTGCAGATTGACAGGGTCTCTATTCACGTACCAGAAGAGAGTTACAGGAGAGTAAAAAACACCAGAGTGCAGTGAATAGTTGCAGATTGACAGGGTCTCTATTCACGTACCAGAAGAGAGTTACAGGAGAGTAAAAAACACCAGAGTGCAGTGAATAGTTGCAGATTGACAGAGTCTCTATTCACGTACCAGAAGAGAGTTACAGGAGAGTAAAAAACACCAGAGAGCAGTGAATAGTTGCAGATTGACAGGGTCTCTATTCACGTACCAGAAGAGAGTTACAGGAGAGTAAAAAACACCAGAGAGCAGTGAATAGTTTGCAGATTGACAGGGTCTCTATTCACATACCAGAAGAGAGTTACAGGAGAGGAAAAAACACCAGAGTGCAGTGAATAGTTTGCAGAATGACAGGGTCTCTATTCACGTACCAGAAGAGAGTTACAGGAGAGTAAAAAACACCAGAGAGCAGCGAATAGTTGCAGATTGACAGGGTCTCTATTCACGTACCAGAAGAGAGTTACAGGAGAGTAAAAAACACCAGAGTGCAGTGAATAGTTTGTAGAATGACAGGGTCTTTATTCACGTACCAGAAGAGAGTTACAGGAGAGTAAAAAAACACCAGAGTGCAGTGAATAGTTGTAGATTAACAGGGTCTCTATTCACGTACCAGAAGAGAGTTACAGGAGAGTAAAAAACACCAGAGTGCAGTGAATAGTTGCAGATTGACAGGGTGTCTATTCACGTACCAGAAGAGAGTTACAGGAGAGTAAAAAACACCAGAGAGCAGTGAATAGTTTGCAGATTGACAGGGTCTCTATTCACGTACCAGAAGAGAGTTACAGGAGAGTAAAAAACACCAGAGTGCAGTGAATAGTTTGTAGAATGACAGGGTCTTTATTCACGTACCAGAAGAGAGTTACAGGAGAGTAAAAAAACACCAGAGAGCAGTGAATAGTTGCAGATTGACAGGGTCTCTATTCACTTACCCGAAGAGAGTTACAGGAGAGTAAAAAACACCAGAGTGCAGTGAATAGTTGCAGATTGACAGTGTCTCTATTCACGTACCAGAAGAGAGTTACAGGAGAGTAAAAAACACCAGAGTGCAGTGAATAGTTGCAGATTGACAGGGTCTCTATTCACGTACCAGAAGAGAGTTACAGGAGAGTAAAAACACACCAGAGTGCAGTGAATAGTTTGCAGATTGACAGGGTCTCTATTCACGTACCAGAAGAGAGTTACAGGAGAGTAAAAAACACCAGAGTGCAGTGAATAGTTGCAGATTGACAGGGTCTCTATTCACGTACCAGAAGAGAGTTACAGGAGAGTAAAAAACACCAGAGTGCAGTGAATAGTTGCAGATTGACAGAGTCTCTATTCACGTACCAGAAGAGAGTTACAGGAGAGTAAAAAACACCAGAGAGCAGTGAATAGTTGCAGATTGACAGGGTCTCTATTCACGTACCAGAAGAGAGTTACAGGAGAGTAAAAAACACCAGAGAGCAGTGAATAGTTTGCAGATTGACAGGGTCTCTATTCACATACCAGAAGAGAGTTACAGGAGAGGAAAAAACACCAGAGTGCAGTGAATAGTTTGCAGAATGACAGGGTCTCTATTCACGTACCAGAAGAGAGTTACAGGAGAGTAAAAAACACCAGAGAGCAGTGAATAGTTGCAGATTGACAGTGTCTCTATTCACATACCAGAAGAGAGTTACAGGAGAGTAAAAAACACCAGAGAGCAGTGAATATTTGCAGATTGACAGGGTCTCTATTCACGTACCTGAAAGCAGAGGAGAGAGAATAGGTTTAGCTTGATGCAGTGTGCAATTCTTCAGCAGATGTCAATAGGCAGCATATTGTCTTAAGCAGCATTGTGCTGAGTAGTGAGTGCAGTTCTTCGACACATTTTTACCTTAGGTAACGGTTTATGGTACTTCTGACACATTTTTACCTTAGGTAATAGTTTATGGTACTTTTGACACATTTTTCCCTTAGGTAATGGTTTATGGTACTTTTGAACACATTTTTACCTTAGGTAACGGTTTATGGTACTTTTGGACACCTTTTTTACCTTAGATAACGGTTTATGGTACTTTTGGACACATTTTTACCTTAGATAACGGTTTATGGTACTTTCGGACACATTTTTACCTTAGGTAACGGTTTATGGTACTTTTGGACACATTTTTCCCTTAGGTAACGGTTTATGGTACTTTTGACACATGTTTACCTTAGATAATGGTTTATGGTACTTTTGACACATTTTTACCTTAGATAACGGTTTATGGTACTTTTGACACATTTTTCCCTTAGGTAACGGTTTATGGTACTTTTGACACATTTTTCCCTTAGGTAACGGTTTATGGTACTTTTGACACATTTTTACCTTAGGTAACGGTTTATGGTACTTTTGACACATTTTTACCTTAGGTAACGGTTTATGGTACTTTTGACACATTTTTACCTTAGGTAACGGTTTATGGTACTTTTGACACATTTTTACCTTAGATAACGGTTTATGGTACTTTTGACACATTTTTACCTTAGATAACGGTTTATGGTACTTTTGACACATTTTTACCTTAGGTAACGGTTTATGGTACTTTTGACACATTTTTACCTTAGATAACGTTTTATGGTACTTTTGGACACATTTTTACCTTAGATAACGGTTTATGGTACTTTTGGACACATTTTTACCTTAGATAACGGTTTATGGTACTTTTGGACACATTTTTACCTTAGATAACAGTTTATGGTACTTTTGACACATTTTTACCTTAGGTAACGGTTTATGGTACCTTTGACACATTTTTACCTTCGGTAACGGTTTATGGTACTTTTGACAAATTTTTACCTTAGATAATGGTTTATGGTACTTTTGGACACATTTTTACCTTAGGTAACGGTTTATGATACATTTGACACATTTTTACCTTAGGTAACGGTTTATGGTACATTTGACACATTTTTACCTTAGGTAACGGTTTATGGTACCTTTGACACATTTTTACCTTAGATAACGGTTTATGGTACTTTTGGACACATTTTTACCTTAGGTAACGGTTTATGGTACTTTTGGACACATTTTTACCTTAGGTAACGGTTTATGGTACTTTTGGATACATTTTTACCTTAGGTAACGGTTTATGGTACTTTTGACACATTTTTACCTTAGGTAACGGTTTATGGTACTTTTGGACAAATTTTTACCTTAGGTAACGGTTTATGGTACTTTTGACACATTTTTACCTTAGATAACGGTTTATGGTACTTTTGGACACATTTTTACCTTAGATAACGGTTTTGGTACTTTTGGACACATTTTTACCTTAGGTAACGGTTTATGGTACTTTTGGACACATTTTTACCTTAGATAACGGTTTATGGTACTTTTGGACACATTTTTACCTTAGATAACGGTTTATGGTACTTTTGACACATTTTTACCTTAGATAACGGTTTATGCTACTTTTGACACATTTTTACCTTAGATAATGGTTTATGGTACTTTTGACACATTTTTAAATTAGGTAATGGTTTATGGTACTTTTGACACATTTTTACCTTAGGTAATGGTTTATGGTACTTTATTTTACAAGATATGACGAGTCCACGGATTTATGGGATATCGCCTCCTGGTCAGCAGGAGGAGGCAAAGAGCACCACAGCAGAGCTGTATATATAGCTCCTCCCTTCCCTCCCCCTCCAGTCATTCTCTTTGCCTGTGTTAGTGATAGGAAGAGGTAAAGTGAGGTGTTAGTTTAGATTCTTCAATCAAGAGTTTTTTTATTTTTATGGTAGTGCCTATGTGTGCTACTTTATTCTAGGGTGTAGCCTAGACCAGATCAGTCTCTTCAGTAAACAAAAAGAGAAGCATCTGGTGGCTTCAAAGCAATGGGAACTGGGGAGATTTTATTCTCACTGCGCCTCCCATACTGAGTGCTGTCCTTCAGATGATGATCTTAGCAATATTAACTAAGATCTTGTATGTATCCACAGAACTGCAGGAGGGAAAGAAGACCTCTTGATCCTGGGAGACTGACCATGCTGTCGCTCAGCATAGAGGTATGTGCAGCTCTTTATAATTCTGGGACAATTATTAACTCAGATACTGCTGTGTATCAGATACTGCTGTGTATCTAACCTGTTTCATAGTGGGGTAATGTGTTACCTATTTCATAGTGGGTAATTGACCTTTAAGGGCTCCCTCATTACTATGTCCCTACCAATGTTCGCATAACATTAACAAGATTATGGCGATGAGGTGGGTGTCACGTATATGGGCTTTAATATAAAGAAGGGCTCCTACTGACGTATGACTCTGTTTTTCGTTAGAGGTTGATACCTAGCTATATAACAAATGTCAGTTAGGTGGACTGGGGCTAAGGAGTGTGACTTTGGGGACTCTTAACCCGGGGCTGGATGCCACGAGGGTTATGTCCTACAATGGTTATGAAGCCTTTGGGAGGTGATCTTGTTATGAGCTCTGATAAATGATAAGCTCTAAACTCAAGAGATATTTACGCTTTTAATTACTGTTCCCAGACTTGAGAGGTTTTAGTTACATCTTCCGGTATCATTTTTTTTCTTAAAGATGGCGACCGGGAGAGCACGATGGGCGGGGGTTTCAATTTTGCGCCTTCTTGTATTTCAGCCACACGTATTGATTCCCTATGCAGTCCCTCAGCCGGTCACGCCCACAAAGGGTGGAGCTTGAGGCGACGTAGACCGCAACGGCTCCTCTGGTATAAGCATGGAGCAGTTTTTGAGATAGGGCTGTTTACCGGGCTGGTTACTCTGTATATCTTGTTCTTGGGGGCGGAGAGCGCTATAGAGGTGCTCCGGATATGTGTTCATTCTGCTTGCTGGCGGTCATGTCGTTAGGTACATGACGTTTTGTCAGAATGATGCACTATTTGGATATGCCCCTCAACAAGTGTTTATGAGTTTTTCTGCCGGTGTCTATGTGTTAAAGCACTTTTACACGCACAAATAAAAAGTTTCTGTTTTTTAAAAATTAAAGTGACAGTATTTTTTTTTCTCTGTTCTTATTATTGATCATAATTGATTTATTCCTTGTTTACTCTTTCCTTTGGGCTGTAGATGGGGTCAGTCTCGCTTTAAATGAATTTATGTTTTCATTTAAAGAGACAGTAACAGTTTTATCTGTTCTTCTTCTATTAAAGAATTTTTCTCTGTTTCCTTGCTTAATCCATCCTTTATTAGGATGGAATACGCATGGACATATCTGAGTTACATTGATTTAAAAAAAAAAAAAAAAAAACCCCCAAAGAAGTTGTTTTTTTAATTTATTTTATGAACCTTTTTTTCTACTATGGACTGTTGTCTATGGTCAACCTATGCCACAAATATCTCCTATAGTGTCCCACTATTATTATGGCCCACATGCAGTATCCTGCACTTCCTCTAACATTGCATACCTCATAGTTTTTCCTACGTGTGTAGGAAAAAATTATTAGAGGAATTAATTTCAATCAGGATGATTGATCTTGTAGAAAAGTTGGCGGCTAAGGGTTCGGGGTTGTCCGTCTTAGCACGCAGTGCCTTAGGGTTGAATTCTTGATCTGCTGATGCGTCACCTAAGCCTAAGATTTTGGCTATTCCTTCCAAGGGGATGACCCTGTTCGGGCCTGTCTTGAAGGAGATAGTTTCTGTCATTGTGGGAGGTAAGGGTTTCCTCCTACCTCAGGATAAAACATCTAAGCAAAGGGGTAGACAGAATAATTTTCGTTCCTTTTGAAATTTCGAAGGAGTCCCCTCTTCCACTAAATAGGAAGGAAATTTTGCACAAGCCAAGACCCAACCTGGCTTGGAACAAGGGTAAACAACCCAAGAAGCACAGAAAAACAATTAGTAAAGCTCACCTCTGAGATCATAAATTAGTCTATAGTGCAACCTAGAAAACTATTTGTACAAAAACAGAGAAAGAGAAAGAAGATTGCACAAATAAGTGCTATCCCAAAGTCTAGGATAAAAAGCACATATAGGAACCAAGACCAGTAATTTCAGTGCAAAAAATCTTTATATATGATCACAAATAAATGTACATAAATATACAATTTAATAGTACAAACATTCATGCACACACATTCATACATCAATTCATACATCATAATGGGGTTCCCCAGTATGCAGCAAAAGCAGAAGATATTAGTGTGGTGCACCACACAATGAGTCCAGAGACTGTGGATCACAAAAGGCACAAGATGCAGATGCCAGGCAGTAAATTAGTGCAAAAAGTTGCGTTAGCGGGATACAGAACAGCAGAGTTTAGCACATTTATCAGATGATTGCAAGAAAGGTTTGTTAGTGCAATAAGCTCGTAAAATACAATCCCAGCCAAACACACTTGTTCTGTCAATAGTTGGTATCAAAGTAGTGCATGAATATCACCGGTATATACTTTTCCACAGTGAAAATGAACCACAGCAAACAAAAACTCACTTGCAGTCCCCAAATAAATGGTTGGTAAGCAGAGTAAAAGAAACACAGACAGTTAATCACATACCAGCCGCAACGAGCGGCATACTTCGTTCTCAGAGGGGCCACGAGTGCGGAGCGAAACGCGCACAGGGACGCGTTGGTAGGTCGCTACTTCACACTATTGCCCGCCACTGGGAACACCCCCTAATGTATGTAAAGGTCCATGGGATCATGAAAACAACACTTGCCATCCACGCACTACACGGACAGATGAGGATTACCTTGCTCTGAGAACGAAGTATGCCGCTTGTTGCGGCTGGTATGTGATTACCTGTCTGTGTTTCTTTTACTCTGCTTACCAACCATTTATTTGGGGACTGCAAGTGAGTTTTTGTTTGCTGTGGTTCATTTTCACTGTGGAAAAGTATATACCGGTGATATTCATGCACTACTTTGATACCAACTATTGACAGAACAAGTGTGTTTAGCTGGGATTGTATTTTACAAGCGTATTGCACTAACAAACCTTTGCTGCAATCATCTGATAAATGTGCTAAACTCTGCTGTTCTGTATCCCGCTAACGCAACTTTTTGCACTAATTTACTGCCTGGCATCTGCATCTTGTGCCTTTTGTGATCCACAGTCTCTGGACTCATTGTGTGGTGCACCACACTAATATCTTCTGCTTTTGCTGCATACTGGGGAACCCCATTATGATGTATGAATGTGTGTGCATGAATGTTTGTACTATTTAAGTGTATATTTATGTATATTTATTTGTGATCATATATAAAGATTTTTTGCACTGAAATTACTGGTCTTGGTTCCTATATGTGCTTTGTATCCTAGACTTTGGGATTGCACTTATTTGTGCAATCTTCTTTCTCTTTCTCTGTATTTGTACAAACAACCCAAGAAGCCTGCTGCTGCCTCCAAGACAGCATGAAGGGGCGGCCCCCGATCCGGGACTGGATCTAGTAAAGGGCAGACTTTCTCTCTTTGTCCAAGCTTGGATACGAGATGTTCAGGACCCATGGACGATGGAAATCGTATCTCAAGGATATCAGTTGGAGTTCGAAAATTCCTTCCCAAGGGGAAGGTTTCTTCTTTCACGGTTGTCTGTAAACCAGATAAAGGGAGAGGCGTTCTTCCATTGTGTAGAAGACCTCTCCACTATGGGAGTAATTTGTCCCGTTCCAAAGCAGGAACAGGGGCAGGGGTTTTACTCAAATCTTTTTGTGGTTCCCAAAAAAGAGGGAACATTCCGACCCATTTTAGACATCAAGAGTCTAAAAATGTTTCTCAGGGTTCCATCCTTGAAGATGAAGACTATTCGGACAATTCTTCCATTGATCCAGGAGGGTCAATATATGACTACCGTGGACTTAAATGATGCATATCTGCACATTCCTATCCACAAAGATCATCACCAGTTCCTAAGGTTTGCCTTTCTGGACAAACATTTTCAATTTGTGGCCCTTCCTTTCAGGCTGGCCACAGCACCCAGGATCTTCACGAAGGTTCTAGGGTCTCTGCTGGCGGTTCTCAGACCCAGGAGCATTGCAGTGGCGCCTTATCTGGACGATATTCTGATTCAGGCGTCGTCTTATCAGCTGACAAAGTCTCATACCGACATGGTTCTATCCTTTCTAAGGACTCAAGGGTGGAAGGTGAATCTAGAAAAGAGTTCTCTAGTTCCACAGACAAGGGTTCCCTTCTTGGTAATTCTAATAGACTCTATATCCATGAAAATCTTCTTGACGGAAGTCAGAAAGTTAAAGATTCTGAATACATGCCGAGCCCTTCAGTCCAATCCTCGCTCATCAGTGGCTCAGTGCATGGAGGTAATTGTATTGATGGTGGCGGCAATGGACATAATCCCGTTTGTTCGTTTTTCATCTCAGTCTTCTACAACTGAGCATGCTCAGACAGTGGAATGGAGATTATGCAAATTTGTCTCCTCAGATAGATCTGGATCAGGAGACAAGAGACTCTCTTCTTGGTGGTTGTCGCAGGATCATCTGTCCCAAGGGACATGCTTCCGCAGACCCTCATGGGTGATAGTGACAATGGACGCCAGTCTACTAGGATGGGGGGCAGTCTGGAATTCCCTGAAGGCTCAGGGTGTGTGGACTCGGTCAGAGTCTCTACTTCCAATCAATATTCTGGAGTTAAGAACAATATTCAATGCGCTTCAGGCTTGGCCTCAGTTGGCTTCGGCCAAATTCATCCGATTTCAGTCGGACAACATCACGACTGTGGCTTACATCAATCATCAGGGAGGAACAAGGAGTTCCTTAGCGATGACAGAAGTATACAAGATAATTCGGTGGGCGGAGGCTCACTCTTGTTATCTGTCAGCAATCTACATCCCAGGAGTGGACAACTGGGAAGCGGATTTTTTGAGCAGGCAGACGTTCCATCCGGGGAATGGGAACTCCATCCAGAGGTCTTTGCCACCCTGATCCTCAGATGGGGCAGATCGGAGTTGGATCTTATGGCATCTCGTCAGAATGCCAAGCTCCCGAGATACGGATCCAGGTCCAGGGATCCTCAGGCCGAACTGATAGAGATGCCTTGGCAGTGCCTTGGTCGTTCAACCTAGCTTATGTGTTTCCACCGTTTGCTCTTGTTCCCCGGGTGATTGCTCGGATCAAACAGGAGAGGGCTTCAGTGATTCTCATCGCTCCTGCGTGGCCTCGCAGGACTTGGTATGCCGATCTGGTGGACATGTCCTCTCTGCCACCATAGAAGCTTCCATTGAGGCAGGACCTTCTCATTCAGGGACCCTTCCACCATCCAAATCTAGTTTCTCTGCAGCTGACTGCTTGGAGATTGAACGCTTGATTTTATCTAACGAGGGTTCTCTTATTCGGTCATTTATACCTTGATTCAGGCACGTAAGCCTGTTACTAGAAAAATTTACCATAAGATATGGCGTAAATATCTTTATTGGTGCGAATCCAAGGGCTACTCATGGAGTAGGGTTAGGATTCCCAGGATTTTATATTTTCTCCAAGAGGGATTGGAGAAAGGGTTGTCAGCAAGTTCCTTAAAGGGGCAGATTTCTGCTTTGTCTATCTTGCTATACAAGCGTCTGGCAGATGTTCCAGATGTTCAATCTTTTTGTCAGGCTCTGACTAGAATCATGCCTGTGTTTAGACCAATTGCTCCTCCTTGGAGTTTGAATTTAGTTCTTAATGTTCTTCAAGGGGTTCCGTTTGAACCTATGCATTCCATAGATATTAAGTTGTTATCTTGGAAGGTTTTATTTTTGGTTGCTATTTCTTCTGCTCGCAGAGTTTCTGAGCTTTCTGCTTTACAATGTGATTCTCCTTATCTTATTTTCCTTTCTGATAAGGTGGTTTTACTTACCAAACCTGGTTTTCTTCCTAAGGTTGTTTCTAATAAGAATATTAATCAGGAAATTGTTGTTCCTTCCTTGTGTCCTAATCCTTCTTCTAAGAAGGAGCGTCTGTTACATAACCTGGACGTGGTCTGTGCCCTGAAGTTTTACTTGCAGGCAACTAAAGATTTTCGTCAATCATCTTCATTATTTCTTGTTTTTTCTGGAAGACGTAGGGGACAGCAGCTGGACAGCAGCCTCCTGAAAGAATTACGGCTCATTCTACTAGGGCTGTGACTTCCTCATGGGCATTTAAAAATGATGCTTCTGTTGAACAGATTTGCAATGCTGCAACTTGGTCTTGTCATATCGTAAAAAAAAAAAAAAAAAAATTATCAGGTAAGCATAAATTTCTTTTTTGACACGTTTTTACCTTAGGTAACGGTTTATGGTACTTTTGGGCACATTTTTCCGTTAGGTAACGGTTTATGGTACTTTTGGACACATTTTTCCCTTAGGTAAGGGTTTATGGTACTTTTGGACACATTTTTACCTTAGGTAACGGTTTATGGTACTTTTGGACACATTTTTAGCTTAGATAATGGTTTATGGTACTTTCGGACACATTTTTACCTTAGGTAACGGTTTATGGTACTTTTGGACACATTTTTACCTTAGATAACGGTTTATGGTACTTTTGGACACATTTTTACCATAGGTAACGGTTTATGGTACTTTTGGACACATTTTTACCTTAGGTAACGGTTTATGGTACTTTTGACACATTTTTACCTTAGATAACAGTTTATGGTACTTTTGGACACATTTTTACCTTAGATAACGGTTTATGGTACTTTTGGACACATTTTTACCTTAGGTAACGGTTTATGGTACTTTTGGACACATTTTTACCTTAGGTAACGGTTTATGGTACTTTTGACACGTTTTTACCTTAGATAACGGTTTATGGTACTTTTGGACACATTTTTAGCTTAGATAACGGTTTATGGTACTTTTGGACACATTTTTACCTTAGGTAACGGTTTATAGTACTTTGGACACATTTTTACCTTAGGTAACAGTTTATGGTACTTTTGGACACATTTTTAGCTTAGATAATGGTTTATGGTACTTTTGGACACATTTTTACCTTAGGTAACGGTTTATGGTACTTTTGGACACATTTTTACCTTAGGTAACGGTTTATGGTACTTTTGGACACATTTTTACCTTAGATAACGGTTTATGGTACTTTTGGACACATTTTTACCATAGGTAACGGTTTATGGTACTTTTGGACACATTTTTATCTTAGGTAAAGGTTTATGGTACTTTTGGACACATTTTTACCTTAGATAATGGTTTATGGTACTTTTGGACACATTTTTACCTTAGGTAACGGTTTATGGTACTTTTGGACACATTTTTACCTTAGGTAATGGTTTATGGTACTTTTGGACACATTTTTACCTTAGATAATGGTTTATGGTACTTTTGGACACATTTTTACTTTAGGTAACGGTTTATGGTACTTTTGACACATTTTTACCTTAGGTAACGGTTTATGGTACTTTTGGACACATTTTTACCTTAGGTAACGGTTTATGGTACTTTTGGACACATTTTTACCTTAGGTAACGGTTTATGGTACTTTTGGACACATTTTTACCTTAGGTAACGGTTTATGGTACTTTTGACACGTTTTTACCTTAGATAACGGTTTATGGTACTTTTGGACACATTTTTAGCTTAGATAACGGTTTATGGTACTTTTGGACACATTTTTACCTTAGGTAACGGTTTATAGTACTTTGGACACATTTTTACCTTAGGTAACAGTTTATGGTACTTTTGGACACATTTTTACCTTAGATAATGGTTTATGGTACTTTTGGACACATTTTTACCTTAGGTAACGGTTTATGGTACTTTTGACACATTTTTCTTTACGTTAGGTAACGGTTTATGGTACTTTTGAACACATTTTTAGCTTAGATAAAGGTTTATGGTACTTTTGGACACATTTTTACCTTAGGTAACGGTTTATGGTACTTTTGGCACATTTTTACCTTAGGTAACGGTTTATGGTACTTTTGACACATTTTTATTTACCTTAGGTAACGGTTTATGGTACTTTTGGCACATTTTTACCTTAGGTAACGGTTTATGGTACTTTTGAACACATTGTTAACTTAGAAAATAGTTTATGGTACTTTTGGACACATTTTTACCTTAGATAACAGTTTATGGTACTTTTGACAAATTTTTACCTAAGGTAACGGTTTATGGTACTTTTGACAAATATTTACCTTAGATAACGGTTTATGGTACTTTTGGACACATTTTTACCTTAGGTAACGGTTTATGGTACTTTTGACACATTTTTACCTTAGGTAACGGTTTGTGGTACTTTTGACACATTTTTACCTTAGATAACAGTTTATGGTACTTTTGACACATTTTTACCTTAGGTAACGGTTTATGGTACTTTTGACACATTTTTACCTTAGGTAACGGTTTATGGTACTTTTGACACATTTTTCCCTTAGGTAACAGTTTATGGTACTTTTGACACATTTTTACCTTAGGTAACGGTTTATGGTACTTTTGACACATTTTTACCTTAGGTAACGGTTTATGGTACTTTTGACACATTTTTCCCTTGGGTAACGGTTTATGGTACTTTTGACACATTTTTACCTTAGGTAACGGTTTATGGTACTTTTGACACATTTTTCCCTTAGGTAACGGTTTATGGTACTTTTGACAAATTTTTACCTTAGATAACGGTTTATGGTACTTTTGACACATTTTTTACCTTAGGTAACGGTTTATGGTACTTTTGACACATTTTTATTTACGTTAGATAACGGTTTATGGTACTTTTGGACACATTTTTACCTTAGATAACGGTTTATGGTACTTTTGACACATTTTTACCTTAGATAACGGTTTATGGTACTTTTGACACATTTTTACCTTAGTTAACGGTTTATGGTACTTTTGACACATTTTTACCTTAGGTAACGGTTTATGGTACTTTTGACACATTTTTACCTTAGGTAACGGTTTATGGTACTTTTGGACACATTTTTACCATAGGTAACGGTTTATGGTACTTTTGACACGTTTTTACCTTAGATAACGGTTTATGGTACTTTTGGACACATTTTTAGCTTAGATAACGGTTTATGGTACTTTTGGACACATTTTCACCTTAGGTAACGGTTTATAGTACTTTGGACACATTTTTACCTTAGGTAACGGTTTATGGTACTTTTGGACACATTTTAACCTTAGATAATGGTTTATGGTACTTTTGGACACATTTTTACCTTAGGTAACGGTTTATGGTACTTTTGACACATTTTTCTTTACGTTAGGTAACGGTTTATGGTACTTTTGAACACATTTTTAGCTTAGATAAAGGTTTATGGTACTTTTGGACACATTTTTACCTTAGGTAACGGTTTATGGTACTTTTGGCACATTTTTACCTTAGGTAACGGTTTATGGTACTTTTGACACATTTTTATTTACCTTAGGTAACGGTTTATGGTACTTTTGGCACATTTTTACCTTAGGTAACGGTTTATGGTACTTTTGAACACATTGTTAACTTAGAAAATAGTTTATGGTACTTTTGGACACATTTTTACCTTAGATAACAGTTTATGGTACTTTTGACAAATTTTTACCTTAGGTAACGGTTTATGGTACTTTTGACAAATATTTACCTTAGATAACGGTTTATGGTACTTTTGGACACATTTTTACCTTAGGTAACGGTTTATGGTACTTTTGACACATTTTTACCTTAGGTAACGGTTTGTGGTACTTTTGACACATTTTTATTTACCTTAGGTAACGGTTTATGGTACTTTTGACACATTTTTCCCTTAGGTAACAGTTTATGGTACTTTTGACACATTTTTACCTTAGGTAACGGTTTATGGTACTTTTGACACATTTTTACCTTAGGTAACGGTTTATGGTACTTTTGACACATTTTTATTTACGTTAGATAACGGTTTATGGTACTTTTGGACACATTTTTACCTTAGATAACGGTTTATGGTACTTTTGACACATTTTTACCTTAGATAACAGTTTATGGTACTTTTGGACACATTTTTACCTTAGATAACGGTTTATGGTACTTTTGGACACATTTTACCTTAGGTAACGGTTTATGGTACTTTTGGACACATTTTTACCTTAGGTAACGGTTTATGGTACTTTTGACACGTTTTTACCTTAGATAACGGTTTATGGTACTTTTGGACACATTTTAACCTTAGATAATGGTTTATGGTACTTTTGACACATTTTTCTTTACGTTAGGTAACGGTTTATGGTACTTTTGAACACATTTTTAGCTTTGATAAAGGTTTATGGTACTTTTGGACACATTTTTACCTTAGGTAACGGTTTATGGTACTTTTGGCACATTTTTACCTTAGGTAACGGTTTATGGTACTTTTGACACATTTTTATTTACCTTAGGTAACGGTTTATGGTACTTTTGGCACATTTTTACCTTAGGTAACGGTTTATGGTACTTTTGAACACATTGTTAACTTAGAAAATAGTTTATGGTACTTTTGGACACATTTTTACCTTAGATAACAGTTTATGGTACTTTTGACAAATTTTTACCTTAGGTAACGGTTTATGGTACTTTTGACAAATATTTACCTTAGATAACGGTTTATGGTACTTTTGGACACATTTTTACCTTAGGTAACGGTTTATGGTACTTTTGACACATTTTTACCTTAGGTAACGGTTTGTGGTACTTTTGACACATTTTTACCTTAGATAACAGTTTATGGTACTTTTGACACATTTTTACCTTAGGTAACGGTTTATGGTACTTTTGACACATTTTTATTTACCTTAGGTAACGGTTTATGGTACTTTTGACACATTTTTCCCTTAGGTAACAGTTTATGGTACTTTTGACACATTTTTACCTTAGGTAACGGTTTATGGTACTTTTGACACATTTTTACCTTAGGTAACGGTTTATGGTACTTTTGACACATTTTCCCTTGGGTAACGGTTTATGGTACTTTTGACACATTTTTACCTTAGGTAACGGTTTATGGTACTTTTGACACATTTTTCCCTTAGGTAACGGTTTATGGTACTTTTGACAAATTTTTACCTTAGATAACGGTTTATGGTACTTTTGACACATTTTTACCTTAGCTAACGGTTTATGGTACTTTTGACACATTTTTATTTACGTTAGATAACGGTTTATGGTACTTTTGGACACATTTTTACCTTAGATAACGGTTTATGGTACTTTTGACACATTTTTACCTTAGATAACGATTTATGGTACTTTTGACACATTTTTACCTTAGTTAACGGTTTATGGTACTTTTGACACATTTTTACCTTGGGTAACGGTTTATGGTACTTTTGACACATTTTTACCTTAGGTAACGGTTTATGGTACTTTTGACACATTTTTACCTTAGGTAACGGTTTATGGTACTTTTGACACATTTTTACCTTAGGTAACGGTTTATGGTACTTTTGATACATTTTTACCTTAGGTAACGGTTTATGGTACTTTTGACACATTTTTACCTTAGATAACGGTTTATGGTACTTTTGACACATTTTTACCTTAGATAACGGTTTATGGTACTTTTGAACACATTTTTACCTTAGGTAATGGTTTATGGTACTTTTGACACATTTTTACCTTAGGTAACGGTTTATGGTAGTTTTGACACATTTTTACCTTAGGTAACGGTTTATGGTACTTTTGACACATTTTTATTTACGTTAGATAACGGTTTATGGTACTTTTGGACACATTTTTACGTTAGATAACGGTTTATGGTACTTTTGACACATTTTTACCTTAGGTAATGGTTTATGGTACTTTTGACACATTTTTACCTTAGATAACGGTTTATGGTACTTTTGACACATTTTTCCCTTAGGTAACGGTTTATGGTACTTTTGACACATTTTTATTTACGTTAGATAACGGTTTATGGTACTTTTGACACATTTTTTTTTACGTTAGATAACGGTTTATGGTACTTTTGGACACATTTTTACCTTAGATAACGGTTTATGGTACTTTTGACACATTTTTACCTTAGGTAACGGTTTATGGTACTTTTGACACATTTTTACTTTAGGTAACGGTTTATGGTACTTTTGACACATTTTTACCTTAGGTAGAAGTTTACCTTAGCTTTATTTACCATAGGTAACTGTTTGCTGCATCTCTGAAGACTTTTCTTCCCTCAGTTCAGATTCATCTGGTTACCTTAAACTAAGTTTGTTTCTGTCATGATTCAGGTAGAGCAGCAATTTTTAACAATTAACTTTAATTATCAATTTTTCTTCATTCTCTTTGTATCCTTTATTTTAGGAGCAGCAATGTACTACTGTAAGCTAGCTGAGCACATGGGTTAGCCAATGACAGCAGACATATACAGTATGTGCATCCACCAATCAGCAGCTAGGTCCCAGTAATGCACTGCTGCGTCTGAACCTTCCTAGGTCAAGAAAATAGTAAACTTGATAATAAACTATATGCTCTGTCTGAATCATAAGTGTCATTTTGACTATAAAGTCCCTTTAAAGACACATTTTGCACGGACAGGCTGAAGTGCCATATTCATTGGAGGCGCTTTGGGCAGGAAGCAGCTGACAGCGCACCCCTGCTCATGGTTTGGTATTTCATCCCTGATGTGTGAGATTGTGTGTGTAACTGTGTGTGTGTGTCTATATATAATTATATATATATATATATATATATATATCCAGTTTGGCTTTGCACACTTTCTATGTCCATTGGTAGTCAGAGATTTACATAGCTCACAAATGACTCCAACTCCTGTTTCTTCATTCAAAAGAACATATTTTTATTTCAACGTTTCGGCCCCTGTTTGGCAAAATCCCAAAACAGGGGCAGAAACTTTGAAATAAAAATATGTTCTTTTGAATGAAGAACTATGAGTTGGAGTCATCTGTGATATATATATATATATATATACACACAAAATATATATATATATATATATTCTACATATGTGTGTGTATGTTTGAGACCACGTCTGTGTAACTGTGTGTGTGTGTATATATATATACAGTATCTCACAAAAGTGAGTACACCCCTTACATTTTTGTAAATATTTTATTATATTTTTTCATGTGACAACACTGAAGAAATGACACTTTGCTACAATGTAAAGTAGTGAGTGTACAGCCTGTATAACAGTGTAAATTTGCTGTTCCCTCAAAATAACACACAGCCATTAATGTCTAAACCATGGGCAACAAAAGTGAGTACAACCCTAAGTGGAAATGTCCAAATTAAGCCCAATTAGCCATTTTCCCTCCCCGGGGTGTCATGTGACTCGTTAGTGTTACAAGGTCTCAGGTGTGTTAAATTTGGTGTTATCGCTCTCACACTCGCTCATACTGGTCACTGGAAGTTCAACATGGCACCTCATGGCAAATAACTTTCTGAGGATCTGAAAAAAAGATATGTTGCTCTACATAAAGATGACTAGGCTATAAGAAGATTGCCAAGACCCTGAAACTGAGCTGCAGCATGGTGGGCAAGACCATACAGCGGTTTCTCAGGACAGGTTCCACTCAGAACAGGCCTCACCATGGTCGACCAAAGAAGTTGAGTGTACGAGGAAGGTCAAGAGTGTAGGCCACAGGGTTAACCCATCGGAGTATTCGAAAAGGACCAACATAACGGGAGCCAATTTATTGGAAGGCACACAAAGGTTCAAGTTGCGGGAGGACAGCCAAACTCTCTCACCAACCTGGTAGGAAGGTGCTGGCAGACGCCTACGATCAGCCTTGAACTTTTGCCGCTGCATAGATTGATGAAGGCAATCCTGAATCTGCACCCTCGTGGAACAGAGTTTGCGGAGATGCTCTTCCAAAGCCGGAATACCCTGAGACATGAATGAATCGGGCAACAAGGATGGTTGAAACTCATAATTCGCCATGAACGGGGATAACTCTGCCCAAGGTAACAGTTCAGACCAATTATTGTGGTGATCTGAGACATAGCAACGGAGGAACTGTTCCAGAGCTTGATTAGACCGTTCCGCAGCCCCATTGGATTGAGGGTGATATGCCGAGGAGAAGGAAAGCTGGATCCCCATTAGAGCACAAAAGGAACGCCAAAATCTGGAGACAAACTGGCTACCCCGGTCCGACACTATCTCCTTGGGTAACCCATGTAAACGGAAGACCTCCCGGGCAAAAAATTGAAGCAAGCTCCTGAGCGGTAGGCAGCTTCATCAAGGGAATGCAATGTGACATTTTAGAAAAATGGTCAACCACCATAAGGATAACAGTATTGCCATTGGAAACAGGGAGTTCGACAATGAAGTCCATGGAAAGATGTGTCCAAGGACGCTCACCATTAGCAATAGGTTAAAGAAGACCCACAGGAAGACGTTGAGGAGTCTTATTCTGTGCACAAACTGAGCAGGAGGCAACATACGCAGCAACATCAGAACGAAGACCTGGCCACCAGAATTGTCGAGTGACAGACCAAATCATTTGGTTCTTGCCTGGGTGACCTGCGGCTTTAGGATAGTAGTAAGTGTGCAAAAGTTTAGTTTGAAGATTCTCAGGAACAAAACACTTACCACTAGGTTTCTCAGGAGGTGCATTGGTTTGTGCAGCCAGGATCTCCTCCCCTAAGGGAGAAGTCAAATTAGTACGTATGGTAGCCAAAATATGGTCAAGAGGTATAACAGGAGTAGGTACAGACTCCTCCTCGGACAGAGGCGAAAATTGTCGAGAGAGGGCATCAGCCCTTACATTCTTACTACCAGGCAGGTAGGAGACCACATAATTAAACCGAGACACAAATAGCGCCCATCTGGCCTGTCGGGGCGACAAACGTTTCTCTTACTTGGTGTATTCAGTCCACGGATTCATCCTTACTTGTGGGATATTCTCAATCCCTACAGGAAGTGGCAAAGAGAGCAAAGCTGTCCATATAGCTCCCCTCAGGCTCCGCCCCCCCAGTCATTCTCTTCGCCGCTCTAACAAGTAGCATCTCCACGGGAGGGTAAAGAGTTTGTGGAGTTAGATTTGTAGTTTTATTTCTTCAATCAAGAGTTTGTTATTTTAAAATAGTGCCGGTTTGTACTATTTACTCTGAGGCAGAAAGTGATGAAGATTTCTGCTGAGAGGAAAAAGATTTTAGCATGTTGTAACTAAAATCCATTGCTGTTCCCACACAGGACTGTTGAGTACCGGAGAACTTCAGTTGGGGGGAACAGTTTGCAGGCTTAACTGCTTAAGGTATGCTCAGTCATTTATTTCTAACAAGACCTGGTAATGCTAGAAGGCTGACAGAAATCCCCATGAGGGAAGGTAAGCCATTTTCTGAGACGCAGTATAGAAGGATGGCTTCAGTTAAGGGCTTAAATACTGGTAGACACTGTGATGGGCTAAATCGATTATTTTATTAATGGAATCTTATATTTATTTAAGTGTTTGAAACGTGTGTAAACACTTTTTGGGGGTTTTATTTCACCCTGGCATATTATCAGACGCCTAGTCTGACTCAGGAAGGCCCCATAACTCTGGACTGAAGAGGGGGGGGGCCTTATTTTCGCGCCTCAGTTGCGCAGTTGATTTTCAAGACAGCTCATGCAGCTTCATGTGTAGAGTCCTGAGAGTGCAGGAGGACATCGAGGAGGCTTATATTTCTGCTACAAAATAACCCTAAGGGAAGGTAGGGCCGCAAGCAAAGACTGTGGCACCGTGCTGTAGAGTGTTAAAACCGGTTGTTTACTGCAATTTGCTCCGGTTTGGTCAATAAGGGGTTAATTGATTTGAAAATTTGCGTGCAATCATTTCAAAGCATTAGGATCATGTGGTGAAATTTTCATAAAGATCGGATGTTTTTTGGTGATTTGGAAAAAAAGTGTGTGCTTTTTATTATTTAAAGACACAGTAACGTTTTTTCAAAAAGTGATTTTTTCTGTATTGTAGTGCTGTATAAGTCTGTCAAACATGTCTGAGACTTCAGATAGACCTTGTTCTTTATGTTTTAAAAGCCATGGCCGGTACCCCCATTGCATTTATGTGTAAAGTGTGCTAAAACATCTAAGCATTTTAAAGACCATCCAGTGACACTTAAAAATGTAGCCCAAGATGATTCTTTAACAGAGGGTAATGAGGATAGTCCTTCTTCCTCTCCCCATGTGTCGACACCAGTTACGCCCCCACAAGCGATGCCTAGTACCTCTAGCGCATTGGCCCCTATTACTTTACAACAATTAGCAGCAGTAATGGATAATTCCCTTGCAGCATTTTTATCCAAACTGCCAGTTTTTCCAAGAAAGCGCGATAGCTCAGTTTTAAATACAGAGGATGAGCAATCAGACGCTTTGGATAATTTATCTGTAGTACCCTCACAAAACTCAGAAATAGCAAGTGAGGGAAGGTCTGTCTGAGGGAGAAATTTCTGATACAGAAAAGTTTCTCAGCGGGCAGATTCAGATTCCTTAGCGTTTAAATTTAAGCTGGAACACCTCCGCGTACTGCTTAAGGAGGTTTTAGCTACGCTGGATGATTGTGACCCCATGGTGGTCCCAGAAAAATTGTTTAAGATGGACAGGTTTTTAGAGGTCCCTGTTTACACTGAGGCATTTCCGATCCCATAGAGGGTGGCGGATATTGTGACTAGGGAGTGGGAGAGACCAGGTGTACCTTTGTCCCCCCCCCCTATCTTTAAGAAAATGTTCCCCATAAACGACCCCAGGCGGGACGAGTGGCAGACGGTCCCTAAGGTTGAGGGGGCTGTTTCAACACTTGCTAAGCGTACAACTATACCAATAGAGGACAGTTGTGCTTTCAAAGATCCTATGGATAAAAAATTGGAAGGATTGGTGAAGAAAATTTTTGTTCAGCAAGGTTTTTCTACTTCAACCAATTGCCTGCATTATTCCTGTAACTACTGCCGCGGCTTTTTGGTTCGAGGCCCTGGAGGAGTCGCTCCAGAGGGAGACTTCATACGATGAGGTCATGGATAGAATTCATGCTCTAAAGCTGGCTAATTCTTTATCACTGATGCCGCTCTCCAGTTAGCTAAAACTAGCGGCGAAAAACTCAGGTTTTGCCATCATGGCGCAAAGAGCGCTTTGGCTCAATCATGGTCGGCGGATGTGTCGTCCAAAACAAAACTGTTAAATTTTCCCTTCAAGGGGAAGACCCTTTTCGGCCCAGAGCTGAAAGAAATTATTTCAGACTATCACTGGGGGCAAGGGTCATGCCCCCTTCCACAAGATAGGCCGTTTAAGGCCAAAACCAAGGCTAATTTTCGCTCCTTTCGCAAACTTCAGGAGCGGAACTGCTTGCAAACCTCTGCTGTCGCAAAGCAAAGATAACGCTTCCCAGCCCCAAAGCAACTGGAAACCCTTGCAGGGCTGGAATAAGGGTAAACAGGCCAAGAAGCCTGCTCCTGTACCCAAGACAGCATGAAGGGGTAGCCCCGATCCGGGACCAGATCTAGTAGGGGGCAGACTTTCTCTCTTTGCTCAGGCTTGGGCAAGAGACGTTCGGATCCCTGGGCATTATAAATAGTTGCTCAGGGGTACCCTTCTAGAATTCAAGGATTCTCCCCCAAGGGGAAGGTTCCAACAGTTCTCGTTTGTCTCTCAGACCAAACAAAGAAACAGGCGTTCTTACGCTGTGTAGAAGATCTCCTAAAAATGGAAGTAATACACCCAGTCTCCAATTGCAGAACAAGGACTGGGCTTTTACTCAAACCTGTTCGTAGTTCCCAAAAAGGAGGGAACTTTCAGGCCCAATCCTGGATCTAAAGATCTAAACAAATTCCTCAGAGTTCCGTCTTTCAAGACTGGAAACTCATTCGGACAATTCTTGCCGATGATCCAGGAAGGTCAATATATGACTACCGTGGATCTAAAGGTTGCGTAACTACATATTCCTATCCACAAAGATCACCATCAGTTCCTAAGGTTCGCCTTTCTGGACAAACATTACCCAGTTCGTGGCCCTTCCTTTCGGATTGGCACACCGCTCCCCAGAATTTTCACAAAGGTGCTAGGGTCCCTTCTGGCGGTGCTAAGACCGCGGGGCATTGCAGTAGCACCTTACCTAGACGACATATTAATACAGGCGTCGTCTTTCCACAGAGCAAGGCTCATACAGACATTGTTCTGGCCTTTCTAAGGTCTCACGGGTGGAAGGTGAACGTAGAAAAAAGTTCTCTGTCCCCGCTTACAAGGGTTCCCTTTTGGGAACACTAATAGACTCGGTAGAAATGAAAATCTTTCTGACAGAGGTCAGGAAGTCCAAACTGTTGAACACGCTGCTGAGCTCTTTCATTCCATTCCCTCGGCCTTCTATGGCTCAGTGCATGGAGGTAATGGTTTAATGGTGGCGGCAATGGACGTAGTCCCTTTTGCCCGAATTCATCTCAGACCACTGCAACTGTGCATGCTCAAAGCAGTGGAATGGGGATTGCGCAGATTTATCTTCCTCAAATACAAATGGACCAGAAAACCAGAGACTCTCTTCTCTGGTGGTTGTCTCAAGATCACCTGTCTAGGTAATGAGTTTCCGCAGACGGAGTGGATCATTGTTACGACGATGCCAGTCTGTTAGGCTGGGGTGCAGTCTGGAACTCCCTGAAGGGCTCAGGGTCTATGGTATCGGGAAGAATCTCTTCTCCCGATAAACATTTTGGAGAATGAGAGCGATATTCAACACAGCTCCAAGCATGGCCTCAACTGGCGGAGGCCCAAATTCATCAGATTTCAGTCGGGACAACATCACGAACTGTAGCGTACACAATCACTCAGGGAGGAACAAAGAGTTCCCTAGCGATGAAGGAAGTATCCAAGATCATCAAATGGGCGGAGGATCACTCCTGCCATCTATCTGCAATTCACATCCCAGGGGTAGACAACTGGGAGGCAGATTTTCTAAGTCGTCCAGACTTTTCATCCGGGGGAGTGGGAACTCCACCCAGAGGTTTTTGTTCAGCTTGACCCAGCTATGGGCATTCCAGAATTGGATCTGATGGCATCCCCGTCAGAACACCAAACTTCCCCCTTTACGGATCCAGATCCAGGGATCCCAAGGCGGCATTGATAGATGCTTTAATAGCGCCTTGGTCATTCAGTCTAGCTTATGTCTTTCCACCGTTTCCTCTTCTCCCTCGGCTAATAGCCAGAATCAAACAGGAGAGGCTTCGGTAATTCTGATAGCGCCTGCGTGGCCACGCAGGACTTCGTATGCAGACCTAGTGGACATGTCATCGGTCCCACCATGTAAACTGCCATCGAGGCAGGATCTTCTAATTCAAGGTCCTTTCAAGCATCCAAATCTAGCTTCTCTGCAACTGACTGCTTGGAGATTGAACGCTTAATTCTAGCTAAGCGTGGTTTCTCTGAATCAGTGATAGACACTCTGATACAGGCCAGAAAGCCTGTCACCAGGAAAATTTACCATAAAATATGGCGGAAATATCTTGGTTGGTGTGAATCCAAGGGTTACTCGTGGAGTAAGGTTAGGATTCCAAGGATACTAGCTTTTCTCCAAGAAGGACTGGAGAAAGGTCTGTCAGCTAGTTCCTTAAAGGGACAGATATCTGCTCTGTCTATTCTGTTACATAAGCGCCTGGCAGCTATACCAGACGTTCCAGGCGTTTGCACAGCCTAGTTAGAATCAAGCCTGTTTACAAGCCTGTGGCTCCTCCTTGGAGTCTAAATTTAGTTCTTTCAGTTCTTCAAGGGGTTCCGTTTGAACCCTTTACATTCCATAGATATTAAGTTATTATCTTGGAAAGTTTTGTTTTTTAGTAGCCATTTCTTCTGCTCGAAGAGTTTCTGAATTGTCTGCTTTGCAGTGTGATTCACCCTATCTGGTGTTCCATGCAGATAAGGTTGTTTTGCCGTACCAAACCTGGTTTTCTTCCAAAAGTGGTTTCTAATAAGAATATTAACCAGGAAATTATTGTTCCTTCTCTGTGTCCTAATCCAGTTTCTAGGAAGGAACAACTTTTACCACAATCTTGACGTGGTTCGTGCTTTAAAAATTCTATTTAAAAGCAACTAAAGATTTCATACAAACATCATCCTTGTTTGTCGTCTATTCTGGTAAGAGGAGAGGTCAGAAAGCGACTGCTACCCTCTCTTTCCTTCTGGCTGAAAAGCATCATCCGATGGCTTATGAGACTGCTGGACAGCAGCCCTCCCGAAACGAATTACAGCTCATTCCACCAGAGCTGTGGCTTCCACATGGGCTTTTAAGAATGAGGCTTCTGTTGAACAGATTTGTAAGGCAGCGACTTGGTCTTCACTGCATACATTCGCCAAATTTTACAAATTCGATACCTTTTGCTTCTTCGGAGGCTATTTTGGGGAGAAAGGTTTTGCAAGCAAGTGGTGCCTTCCGTTTAGATGACCTGACTTGTTCCCTCCCTTCATCTGTGTCCTAAAAGCTTTGGTATTGGTATCCCACAAGTAAGGATGAATCCGTGGACTGAATACACCAAGTAAGAGAAAACAGAATTTATGCTTACCTGATAAATTACTTTCTCTTACCGGTGTATTCAGTCACACGGCCCCGCCCTGACATTTAAGTCAGGTTCAAATTTAATTTAAAATAACTACAGTCACCACTGCACCCTATGGTTCTCCTTTTTCTCCTACCGTTGGTTCGAATGACTGGGGGGGCGGAGCCTGAGGGGAGCTATATGGACAGCTTTACTGTGTGCTCTCTTTGCCACTTCCTGTAGGGATTGAGAATATCCCACAAGTAAGGATGAATCCGTGGAACTGAATACACCGTAAGAGAAAGTAATTTATCAGGTAAGCATAAATTCTGTTTTTGCTTCAAATAGATAAGTTAAATTCTTGTGGTCAGTAAGAATGAGCACTGGCACGCTAGTACCCTCGAGAAGATGCCTCTCATTCCTTAAGTGCCAAAATTTATGGCCAGTAATTCCCTGTCGCCATTTCATAATTGCACTCCGCTGGAGGACAATTTCTTAGAGAAGAAACCACACGGATGCAAGGAACCGTACAGGCGTAGGACGTTGAGACAAGAGGGCACCTACTCCAGTCTCAGACGCATCGAACCTCAAGAATGTAAGGCAGGACAGGGCTAGGATGAGCCAGAACTGGAGCGGCAGCAAAGGCATTCTTAAGACTATCAAAGGCTTAATGGCAGTAGGTGGACCAATGGAGTGGATCATTCTCTTTACAGGTCATGTCTGTGATAGGTTTGACCAAGGAAGAAAAGTTTTTAATAAACTTTCTATAGTAATTGGCGAACCCTAAGAAACGTTGAATAGACCAACTGGGCGAGGCCACTGCAGAACTGTAGATAACTTGTCAGGATCCATGGAGAACCCTGCAACGGAGATAACATAACCTAGGAAGGTTACTTGAGTCTGATGGAACTCACATTTCTCGAGTTTACAAAACAGGCCGTTCTTGCGTAGTCTCTGAAGAACCCATGTAACATCAGAACGATGAGCCTCAAGTGTGGGTGAGTGTATGAGGATGTCGTCTAAGTACACCACAACACACTGTTGCAACATATCTCGTTGGACATCATTAATAAATTCCTGAAAAACAGTAGGAGCATTGCATAGGCCAAAGGGCATTACAAGATACTCATAATGCCCGCTCCTGGTGTTAAATTCTGTTTTCCATTCGTGGCCCTCCTTAATCCTAACGAGATTGTACGCTCCTCTCAAATCAAGTTTAGTAAAGACCATAGCTGCCTTGAGGCGGTCAAAGAGTTCCGAAATAAGCGGAATAGGGTAAGCATTCTTAATGGTAAGACGATTAAGACCCCTATAATCGATACATGGTCTTAACTCGCTACCCTTTTTCTTCACAAAGAAGAAGCCAGCCCCTGCAGAAGAGCAGGATTTGCGGATGATCCCCCGTGACAGAGCATCTGCAACATACTCCTCCATAGCACAATTCTCTGCAACAGACAGAGGGTACACCCGGCCCCGAAGAGGAATGGCTCGGGTTGCAGGTCTATGGCACAATCGTAAGAACCGGTGAGGAGGCAACGTACCGGCACGCACCTTGTCAAACACGTCTAGGAACTCTCGTACTCCTCTGGCAATTGAGATACCTAAGAAGTGCACAAGACTTTAACTGGTTTCCGAAGACAAGTGGAATACATTGCGGGGGACCACAACAAAATTTCGGACCTGCGCCAGAGACTGGGATTGTGCTTTTGGAGCCAGGGATAACCCAGAACAACTGGAAAATGCAGAGAGTTTATCACCTTGAACTGGAGGGTTTAAAAATAGGGAGTCCCAACAGCCATAAACAACGGAGCAGTTTCGTGAGTAATGAGTGCGGGCTGAAGGGGCCTGCCATCAATTGCCTCAATAGCAAGCGGAAGGGACCGAGGCAAAACAGGAATGGAGTGCTTAGATACAAAAGCACTGTCAATGAAATAGCCTACAGCACCGGAGTCAACAAGAGCCTGAGTGACTATGGAGGAGTCCACCCAGGAAAGGACAACCGTGACCAAAGGTTTCTCCTTAAGCGGTTCCGGGGACGAGGATAAACCACCCAAGGTCTGCCCTCGACAGGACCTTAGGTGTGAGTGTTTTCCGGCCGTGTAGGACAAGACTTCAAATAGTGGCCCTGTAACCCACAATAGAGGCAGATCCCCTCCCTCCTCCTAAAGGCCCTCTCCACCACGGAGAGACGCGTGAATCCCAACTGCATCGGCTCAACAGTACCTGGTGACTCGGGACTAGGAGGCATGGGAGGAGAGGGAGGCATGGGTGGGAACGAACATGTAGGAGACAACGGAACAGGAGGCTTCTGCAAGCGCTCCTTGAAAGAGGGCCTCTCTCTGAGTCTGATGTCAATTAGGATAAAAAAGACACCAATGCCTCGAGATCCTCTGGTAAATCTCTGGCAGCAACTTCATCTTTAATCGCATCAGAGAGCCCATGAAAGAAGGCGGCAACAAGGGCTTCATTGTTCCAACCTACCTCTGCGGCAAGCGTACGGAACTCAATAGCATACTGAGCAACAGATCTTGTACCTTGCTGAATGGACATGAGTCGTTTAGCAGCAGAGGAGGAGCGAGACGGAACATCAAATACCCTTCGAAAGGAGGCCACAAATTCAGGGTAATTTGAAATCACAGGTTTATTAGTCTCCCACAAGGGATTAGCCCAGGCAAGAGCTGTGTCAGAGAGTAACGAGATGAGAAATCCCACCTTAGCTCTGTCAGAGGGAAACGCCTGAGGTAACATCTCAAAGTAAATGCCCACCTGGTTCAAATACACTCTGCACTGATTAGGATCGCCTCCATATCGCTGAGGTAGAGGTGCAGAAACGGACATGCTCCTGGTAGGACTAGGTGCAGCAGCGGAAACAGGAGCAGCCATAAACTTGCGGGACCACTTTGGTCCAAATGTGCAGTGCGAGTCAGCAGGGTTTTGCAGGGCTAAATGCAAATTGATCCAAACTGTGATCCTGTTTATCCATCCTGGAAAATGATGGCAGGTAAAGGTGGATTATCTAGCACTCCATCAGGATTCATGGCCTTTGCGTAATGTCAGGGTGTCAGGAATCAGACTGAGACGAGAAGTGCAAAAATAATCACACCTTTATTAACCTCTTAAGGACATATGACGGAATTTTTCCGTCATAAAACAATTGAGCAAACTGAAAGCTGTGTCCTTAAAGGGTTAATAGCAAAAAATAATAAAAAGTCCACAAGTCAAATAACAAGCCAGGAGTCAAAATCACACAGCTGGTAGTCAGACAAGCCAAGTCAGGAGCCAAAGCGAATAGTCAGACGATCCAGAATAAGGAACAAGAAAAACAGCAGAGTCAGGAACAAGCCAGGGATCAGGAACCAGGAAGGACGTCAGGCAGCCAGGTAATACACAGGAACCTCTCACAAACAGGTCTGAGACAACGCAAAGGCAAAGCATACTGAACAGAGGCCCTTTAAAAAATAGGTGATGACATCACAATTCTGAGACTGCATCCTGTCTCACATGGATGATGCACACCAGTCTGGCCATAAAAGGAAGTGCAGGAAACGAGCAGCATCACACAGTATGCACCAGAGTCAGGAAGAGAGGTGAGTAAAATGGCTGCCAGGCAGCACATGGCAAAACAACAACAGGGAGAAAGCCCTGACAACTAACCAGCTAGCTATATATATGTGTGTGTCACAACACTGTATCAGCTAGCTATATATATGTGCGTCACATCACAACACTATAACAGCTAGCTTATATATAATATGTGCGTCACAACACAACACTAACAGTAGATATATATATATGTGTGTGTGTGTCACATCACAACACTGTAACAGCTAGCTATATATATATGTGTGTGTCACATCACAACACTGTAACAGCTAGCTATATATATATGTGTGTGTCACATCACAACACTGTAACAGCTAGCTATATATATATATGTGTGTGTGTCACATCACAACACTGTATATATATGTATATATATATATGTGTGTGTGTGTCACATCACAACACTATAACAGCTAGCTATATATATATATATTTGTGTGTCACATCACAACACTGTATATATATATATATGTGTGTGTGTGTGTGTCACATCACAACACTATAACAGCTAGCTATATATATATATGTGTGTGTCACATCACAACACTGTAACAGCTAGCTATATATATGTGTGTGTCACATCACGACACTGTAACAGCTAGCTATATATATATGTGTGTATCACATCACAACACTGTAACAGCTAGCTATATATATGTGTGTGTCACGTCACAACGCTGTAACAGCTAGCTATATATGTGTGTGTGTCACATCACAACACTAACAGCTAGCTATATATATGTGTGTCACATCACAACACTGTAACAGCTAGTTATATATATGTGTGTGTCACATCACAACACTAACAGCTAGCTATATATATGTGTGTCACATCACAACACTGTAACAGCTAGTTATATATATATGTGTGTGTCACATCACAACACTAACAGCTAGCTATATATATATGTGTCACATCACAACACTGTAACAGCTAGTTATATATATGTGTGTGTCACATCACAACGCTGCAACAGCTAGCTATATATATGTGTGTGTCACATCACAACACTAACAGCTAGCTATATATATGTGTGTCACATCACAACACTGTAACAGCTAGTTATATAAATGTGTGTGTCACATCACAACACTGTAACAGCTAGCTATATATATGTGTGTCACATCACAACACTTGTAAACAGATAGCTATATATGTGTGTATCATATCACAACACTGTAAACAGCTAGCTATATATATATGTGTGTCACATCACAACACTGTAACAGCTAGCTATATATATGTGTGTGTGTGTCACATCACAACACTGTAACAGCTAGCTATTTATATGTGTGTGTGTCACATCACAACACTGTAACAGCTAGCTATATATATGTGTGTGTGTCACATCACAACACTGTAACAGCTAGCTATATATATGTGTGTGTCACATCACAACACTGTAACAGCTAGCTATATATATATATGTGTGTGTCACAACACTGTATCAGCTAGCTATATATATGTGAGCGTCACATCACAACACTATAACAGCTAGCTATATATATATATATATATGTGTGTGTCACATCACAACACTATATATATATATGTGTGTGTGTGTCACAACACAACACTAACAGTAGATATATATATATATATATATGTGTGCGTGTGTGTCACATCACAACACTATAACAGCTAGCTATATATATATATATGTGTGTGTCACATCACAACACTGTATATATATATTTTTTTTTTCTCCCAGAAAAACAGCGCTGTCTGTGAAAGAAAGAAGGACTCCAATAGTGCAATATTGTATGAAATAAGCACTCTTTATTTACAACAAGCAAGCCAAATACTCACAATATCTGGCGTGGTTAAAATCACATAAAGGTATCTTTAAAATAACCGCTGTTCTTGAGCAGTCCTGTGGTCTGTACAAGCTTGGGAAGTGAACAGCGATGTACCCGGTCGGCGTGTGACGTCACCACCCGACAACAGCTGATTCTGTTAAACACTCCGTCTGCATACACTGACTCACAGTGCTCTCTGGATCTTGGCCTCAACGCGTTTCTCGCCCCCTGCTGGGCGCTTTTTCAAGAGGAATAATTACCAATCCTTTACTACTCTATTTATACATAATCTACTAGCGCCATCTAGCTTTCATGAGCAGAATGACCATTGTAATACAATTGATTTTTCTATATACATAATACACAAATATCTATCTTGTTTCTATTCCCTAAAACCAATTAATACATCATTTCACCTCAAATGGTTAGTATTAAAAAACATATAAAATTGATTAATTCTATAATAAATTACCTTCTATTTTACTAAAAACACTATTACAAGTTTTTTAAAAATACAATAAAATAAATACATACATTGCCACATGTAATAAAATATCATATAGTTCCAATACTTATAAAAATCTAAACTCATACACAAATTCATATTATTAGCTATATAACAACACCTTCTAGTCCACAATCAGATTGTTGATAATTTTTAAAACCTAAAAAAGTCAGTCTACGTGATAAAAGCTGCCACATCTAAATCAACATTTAGACCATTAGGCGCGAGAGTCCCCAGTTTATATATCCAAAATGTCTCTCTGCGCCTAAGGTCCAAAAGTCTATTGCCACCCCTAGGATTGGGTTTAACCATTTCAATACCTTTCACAGTCAAGCATTTTGGATCACATGCATGGCTCTGAGAGTAATGAATTGGTACACTATGTTTTAATATTGGTTTCTTTATGTTGTAAACATGTTCACTGTATCTTTTTGATAGGCATCTCTTCGTACGACCTACATACTTTAGCCCACAACTGCACTCTAATAAATAAACTACATGGGTACTCTTACAGGTAATAAATTGTTTAACCCTAAACTCTTGTCCTGTTACTGATCTAAAAACAGATCTCTCTTTATTAATGCATTTGCACATAGGACATCTTGCTTTATGGCATCTATATGTGCCCTTCAAACTCAAAAAGTTATCATTGATATTACATTGTGTTGGTTTACTCTCTTTTAACTTACTGGGGGCAAGTCAATTCTTTAAACTGGTATTCTTCCTATACACTACCTTCGGATTTATATCTAAACTTTCTTTTAATAGGGGGTCCCCTTTTAATATAGGCCAATATTTATGTAATATTTTCTTCACATTCATAATACCCTCACCATATGTGGTGATAAATTTGACAGAATGTTTTTCTTGTTCACAAGATATTTCTTTTTGTTTATTTAATAATGTTTCCCTATCTAAAATTTCCACTTGGTCCATGATATATCTGACATGTTCCCCATTATGGGCCTTACAAATTAATTTTTCTTTTAAAACTTCTGCTTCAGTATGGTAATCACTTGTTCTAGAACAATTCCTTTTCAGCCTTATAAATTGACTTTTGGGAATATTTTTCACCCATTTTTTGTAATGGCCACTAGTTGCATGCAATAAGCTGTTACTGTCCACTGATTTTCTATAATTCTTAGTATAAATTTTATTGTCCTCTACAAACACCAATAAATCCAAGAATTCAATCATTTGGTTTTGAATATTACCAACAAATTTTACATTGAACTCATTGGTGTTTAAAAAGTCAATAAAATTGACTGCCTCAATTTCTGATCCCTCCCAAATTATAAAAACATCATCGATAAAACGCTTATAAAATATTAAATTATGTTTAAAAGGGCCATCTCTCCAAATAAATTCATCTTCAAATAAACCCATAAATAAATTAGCATACGATGGGGCAAATTTCGTCCCCATCGCAGTGCCACATATTTGATGGTAAAAATCCTTTTCAAATTGAAAATAATTGTGTTCTAAGACAAATTTCATACAATGTTCTAAAAACTTAATTTGATGGTCTGGAAAGATTCTTTTTTTCTTTAAAAAATATGAACTAGCCTTTATTCCAATTGAATGTTGTATTATGGTGTACAATGAGGTTACATCACAAGTGATGAATCTCATATCACTATTCCATTTAACCTTCTTAAGTTCCTGTATTAGGTGTACATCATCCCTAAGATAAGAATTAAGTTGAGTAACAAGTGGATTCAGAAAGTAATCAATATAACTCGATAGATTGGCTGTTAATGAATCTATCCCAGATACAATCGGTCTCCCTGGAGGGTTGGAGACCGATTTGTGTATCTTGGGAAGATGATACATAACAGCCAATCTAGGGTGTTCATTATATAAAAAATTAAACTCATCTTTAGTTAGAATTTTCTCTGACAATCCTATACTTTTTTAACACCTTTTAGTTCTAATAAAAATGCCTTTGTGGGGTCATTCTTTAATTTATTATATGTAGTTGAATCATTTAGTAAACGTAATGCTTCAGCAATATAAACTTCACGATCCTGTATCACTATCCCCCCACCTTTATCGGCTTGGCGGATGGTGATATTATTATTTTTCATTAATTGATTCAAACTACTTCTTTCAAATTTGTTAAGGTTATCTTTAAAATTTATATCAACTGGTAATGATTCAAGTTCTTTTTCGACCAAATTTTTAAAAGTCTTAATATATTCACCTTGTGCATTGATTGGATAAAATGTAGATTTAGCTTTTTTATCGCTATGTATAAAAATGTCATTTGATTCAATGGGAGAGTCACTTCCTAATAACAGGTTCATGTTTTCCAGAGTTTAAACATCATCAACCTGAAGTACACTTTTGTATCTAGCTCCAGACTGTGTATTTTTTTGAGCAAAAAATCTCTTAAGCGTAATGTTTCTTATGAATCTCTGGAAATCAATGAATACCTGGAATTTATCTAAATTCTTTTTTGGGGCAAAGGATAAGCCCTTACTCAACAAGGCCATACTTCCACTGTCAATAGTATAGGATGATAAATTATAAATACTCGCTTCATTTTTATCTCTTAATACACTCTTGCATTTTTGAAGTTGTTTCCTCTTCCCTGCTCTACATCCTCTCTTTCGCTGAACCTTCTTATATATATATATATATGTGTGTGTGTGTGTCACATCACAACACTGTATATATATATATATATATATATATATATATGTGTGTGTGTCACATCACAACACTATAACAGCTAGCTATATATATATATGTGTGTGTCACATCACAACACTGTAACAGCTAGCTATATATATATGTGTGTGTCACATCACAACACTGTAACAGCTAGCTATATATATGTGTGTGTCACATCACAACACTATAACAGCTAGCTATATATATATGTGTGTGTCACATCACAACACTGTAACAGCTAGCTATATATATATGTGTGTCACATCACAACACTGTAACAGCTAGCTATATATATGTGTGTCACATCACAACACTGTAACAGCTAGCTATATATATGTGTGTGTCACATCACAACACTGTAACAGCTAGCTATATATATATGTGTGTGTCACATCACAACACTGTATATATATATATATATATATATGTGTGTGTGTGTGTCACATCACAACACTGTAACAGCTAGCTATATTTATATGTGTGTCACATCACAACACTGTGTGTGTATATATATATATATGTGTGTGTCACATCACAACACTGTAGCAGCTAGCTATATATATATATGTGTGTGTCACATCACAACACTGTATATATATATATATATATATATGTGTGTGTGTGTCACATCACAACGCTATAACAGCTAGCTATATATATATATATATATATATATATATATGTGTGTGTGTCACATCACAACACTGTATATATATATATATGTGTGTGTGTCACATCACAACACTATAACAGCTAGCTATATATATGTGTGTGTCACATCACAACACTGTAACAGCTAGCTATATATATGTGTGTGTCACATCACAACACTGTAACAGCTAGCTATATATATGTGTGTGTCACATCACAACACTGTAACAGCTAGCTATATATATGTGTGTGTCACATCACAACACTGTAACAGCTAGCTATATATATATGTGTGTCTCATCACAACACTGTAACAGCTAGCTATATATATGTGTGTGTCACGTCACAACACTGTAACAGCTAGCTATATATATGTGTGTGTCACATCACAACACTGTAACAGCTAGCTATTTATATGTGTGTGTGTCACATCACAACACTGTAACAGCTAGCTATATATATGTGTGTGTCACATCACAACACTGTAACAGCTAGCTATATATATATATGTGTGTCTCATCACAACACTGTAACAGCTAGCTATATATATGTGTGTGTCACGTCACAACACTGTAACAGCTAGCTATATATATGTGTGTGTCACATCACAACACTGTAACAGCTAGCTATTTATATGTGTGTGTGTCACATCACAACACTGTAACAGCTAGCTATATATATATGTGTGTCTCATCACAACACTGTAACAGCTAGCTATATATATGTGTGTGTCACGTCACAACACTGTAACAGCTAGCTATATATATGTGTGTGTCACATCACAACACTGTAACAGCTAGCTATTTATATGTGTGTGTGTCACATCACAACACTGTAACAGCTAGCTATATATATGTGTGTGTCACATCACAACACTGTAACAGCTAGCTATATATATATATGTGTGTCTCATCACAACACTGTAACAGCTAGCTATATATATGTGTGTGTCACGTCACAACACTGTAACAGCTAGCTATATATATGTGTGTGTCACATCACAACACTGTAAACAGCTAGCTATTTATATGTGTGTGTGTCACATCACAACACTGTAACAGCTAGCTATATATATGTGTGTGTCACGTCACAACACTGTAACAGCTAGCTATATATGTGTGTTTTCCACATCACAACACTGCAACAGCTAGCTATATATATGTGTGTGTCATATCACAACACTGTAACAGCTAGCTATATATATGTGTGTGTCACATCACAACACTGTAACAGCTAGCTATATATATGTGTGTGTGTCACATCACAACACTGTAACAGCTAGCTATATATATGTGTGTGTCACATCACAACACTGTAACAGCTAGCTATATATATGTGTGTGTCACATCACAACACTGTAACAGCTAGCTATATATATGTGTGTCACATCACAACACTGTAACAGCTAGCTATATATATGTGTGTCACATCACAACACTGTAACAGCTAGCTATATATATGTGTGTTTCACAACACTGTAACAGCTAGCTATATATATATGTGTGTCACATCACAACACTGTAACAGCTAGCTATATATATGTGTGTGTCACATCACAACACTGTAACAGCTAGCTATATATATGTGTGTGTCACATCACAACACTGTAACAGCTAGCTATATATATGTGTGTGTCACATCACAACACTGTAACAGCTAGCTATATGTATGTGTGTGTCACATCACAACACTGTAACAGCTAGCTATATATATGTGTGTCACCATCACAAACACTGTAACAGCTAGCTATATATATGTGTGTGTCACATCACAACACTGTAACAGCTAGCTATATATATGTGTGTGTCACATCACAACACTGTAACAGCTAGCTATATATATGGATGTGTCACATCACAACACTGTAACAGCTAGCTATATATACAGGTGGCCCTCGTTTTACAACGGTTCAATTTACACCGTTTCAGAATAACAACCTTTTTTTCTAGTCATGTGACTGCTATTGAAAAGCATTGAGAAGCAGTGCATTTATTAAAATAGCTAGTAGGTGGAGCTGTCCGCTTGTATTGCAGCAAAGCCAAGCAAGCTGAAATTAATCAGTTTAACCAGACCTGAGCTATTGAGCAGATTTCAAAGGAACAAGATCATCCTGTCTATAAATCAGTCCAGATTGGAATGCATAGAGAGAACTGTTTGCAGAAAAATGCAAGTGAAGTCTGTTGTGTGATTATTTCATTAGGTTTATATTGCTGTTTAGCAAATGTTTCTGTTCATTTAACTTAGTTTAATTATATATTCTGTGTTGTGTGATTAGTTTTTTAGGGTTATAATGCTGTTTAGCATTTAAAGTCTTCATTTCAAAGCTTTAAAAATAATGTATTAGGTGTTACTTTTTTTGAGAGGAGCCTGGAACCTAACTCCCTCATTTCCCATTGACTTACATTATAAACTGGGTTTCAATTTACAACGGTTTCGATTTACAACCATTCCTTCTGGAACTTAACCCTGGCGTAAACCGAGGGCTAACTGTATATATATGTGTGTGTCACATCACAACACTGTAACAGCTAGCTATATATGTGTGTGTGTCACATCACAACACTATAACAGCTAGCTATATATATGTGTGTGTCACATCACAACACTGTAACAGCTAGCTATATATATGTGTGTGTGTCCACATCACAACACTGTAACAGCTAGCTATATATATGTGTGTGTGTCACATCACAACACTGTAACAGCTAGCTATATATATGTGTGTGTCACATCACAACACTGTAACAGCTAGCTATATATATGTGTGTGTCACATCACAACACTAACAGCTAGCTATATATATGTGTGTGTCACATCACAACACTGTATCAGCTAGCTATATATATGTGTGTGTCACATCACAACACTGTAACAGCTAGCTATATGTATGTGTGTGTCACATCACAACACTGTAAAAGCTAGCTATATATATGTGTGTGTCACATCACAACACTGTAACAGCTAGCTATATATATGTGTGTGTCACATCACAACACTGTAAAAGCTAGCTATATATATGTGTGTGTCACATCACAACACTGTAACAGCTAGCTATATATATGTGTGTGTGTCACATCACAACACTGTAACAGCTAGCTATATATATGTGTGTGTGTCACATCACAACACTGTAACAGCTAGCTATATATATATATATGTGTGTGTGTCACATCACAACACTGTAACAGCTAGCTATATATATGTGTGTGTGTCACATCACAACACTGTAACAGCTAGCTATATATATGTGTGTGTCACATCACAACACTGTAACAGCTAGCTATATGTATGTGTGTGTCACATCACAACACTGTAACAGCTAGCTATATATATGTGTGTGTGTCACATCACAACACTGTAACAGCTAGCTATATAGGTGTGTGTGTCACATCACAACACTGTAACAGCTAGCTATATATATATATATATATATATGTGTGTGTCACATCACAACACTGTAACAGCTAGCTATATATATGTGTGTGTGTCACATCACAACACTGTAACAGCTAGCTATATATATGTGTGTGTCACATCACAACACTGTAACAGCTAGCTATATGTATGTGTGTGTCACATCACAACACTGTAACAGCTAGCTATATATATGTGTGTGTGTAACATCACAACACTGTAACAGTTAGCTATATATGTGTGTGTGTCACATCACAACACTGTAAGAGCTAGCTATATATATGTGTGTGTCACATCACAACACTGTAACAGCTAGCTATATATATGTGTGTGTCACATCACAACACTGTAACAGCTAGCTATATATACTGTATGTGTGGTCACATCACAACACTGTAACAGCTAGCTATATATATGTGTGTGTGTCACATCACAACACTGTAACAGTTAGCTATATATGTGTGTGTGTGTCACATCACAACACTGTAACAGCTAGCTATATATATGTGTGTGTCACATCACAACACTGTAACAGCTAGCTATATATATGTGTGTGTCACATCACAACACTGTAACAGCTAGCTATATATACTGTATGTGTGTCACATCACAACACTGTAACAGCTAGCTATATATACTGTATGTGTGTCACATCACAACACTGTAACAGCTAGCTATATATACTGTATGTGTGTCACATCACAACACTGTAACAGCTAGCTATATATACTGTATGTGTGTCACATCACAACACTGTAACAGCTAGCTATATATACTGTATGTGTGTCACATCACAACACTGTAACAGCTAGCTATATATACTGTATGTGTGTCACATCACAACACTGTAACAGCTAGCTATATATACTGTATGTGTGTCACATCACAACACTGTAACTGCTAGCTATATATACTGTATGTGTGTCACATCACAACACTGTAACATATTTAAAATGCAAAGCCTCTTTCCCTCTGTTTTCAACTCAGAGTTTGACATAAATTTTTGGCAAAGATGATTAAGCATAATATGAAGTGTATCAAGACCTGTTCAATTTGTTGTATATATAAAATATAAAAAAGATTTTTCTTTTTGCTTAATCTTAATGTATGTTTCGAGAGCAATTGTCAAACTTTTATAACAAATTGTTAAAGGGTATAATAGGTACTGTCATTTTTATGTTTGTTATTCATATTGTTTATCTAATTGCCATTTATTATGGATTATCTGAATATGTTGTGATTGTATTTATTAGATTACTACATACTTACTGTAAAATTTTGGGCAGTATTTTTATGGATATATGGAAGCATGATGGCATCTACATGTAGAGGTATATATTTCAACTACATGGGTTAAGAATTTTCCTAAAGCTCCCATATTTACATAATATTCAATTTAGCCATTGGTGTATATAACTTTTTCTTTGATCTATTATAACCATGGTCTATAAATGAATTAGAGTCTACATCATCACTATATTACTTATGTTTATGTATATTTATTTGATGCATTTGATATGTTAACATACTAAAAGTGATCTATTAGTGTCAGCATACATGGAGTCAAAATTCACATTGTTTGTTTTTAGCCAATCAGGAGATGCTACATGTTACTTAAATGTTTGGTACTCATGTTTTGTATTAGTCTATGATTACGGTCAGGGAGACCGAAACCGGTCAGACTATGGTTTGAACTTTTAACTGCATGTCCTGTTGTTTTTATCCTGGATTAAAGCAACCCATAATTTTTGATCTACACATGTTTGGCTGCGGGAATTTCTTTTTTTATATATTCTATTTATGCCCAGTGGACTTTGGGGTGTCCACTAATTGACTGCAGCTTTAAACCTTCTTCCCCCTGGCTCATTTTGCAACATTTCCATCTGGGTCATCAAGGAACTGTGTTGGTGTGTACTATCACATTTGTGCTATGTGAGAAAAAACCGCCTGCATTTGCTAAGTTGTTGCCTCTGTTTGTGGATGCTGAGTACTGCTGGATGTGTCATGTATTACGTGAGTTTCCCCGGCTGTATCGTGAGCTCAGTGTTAGCTCAACAAGGCATCTAATTGGCTGATAGGCGGTCCTGTGACGTGTGACACATCGAGTCACGTGATACCGGAAGCACTATCCTCTATCTGTGAACGCTGGAATGGTTATGGCTTTCCTGTGATACAAGCCCAGCAGTTTTCTTCAGCTTTTTATCACATTTGGGGTGAGTGTACCTGAGTTCGTTCTCACGCTGTGTCCAAGGACCTAGTGATGAACTTTTCTGGTTCTGTCTACGCTTCACCTTTGGATGGTATTTCACTACGTTGTTCCCCATCAGACTTTGGGGCTACTAGTGATTGAATCTTCATGCATCATTTCTATGCTGTCATTTATTTAAATGCTTAATTGCTCATGGGACTAAGTATACAATCTGTGATGGGACTAATGTTCTAGGTAGTATTTTGTTGTTATCTTATATCCCTTGAAATGCTGCGGTTCTAATTGCTTGCTTACTACTGTTTTCTTTGGTGACTAATGTATTTCCCTGACTGTTCTCTTTATCATATACTGTAACAGATATATATATAGATCAGCGTAGCAGGAAGTCACTCATTGGGTCTTTCATTAGTTAAATACAAAAAGTATTTTATTTGACGTTTCGGGTATTACCCCCGTTTTCAAAATAAGCATAATAATTAACAGTGTACTCACCCCCTTTAATACCCCTGCAAAGCAAACATTAGTGCGGTACTTCACGGGAGTAGTCATGGCAACAAGACGCTCAGATATGAGCGCCGTGTGTGTACTTAAAAACATAGAAAAACATACTGTCAGGAGCCATTGCTTTTACAGAAAGTGATGATATCACACAGATGTCTAGGGCATACCGTTTGTTACACTACTGGGAGAAGGTGTTATTTCATATCACTACACAAGACAGTATTATATGGCAGTTATAAACTAGTGACATATCGTTAGCATTGGAATCCCCAAATTGCATTCACATTTGTACAGACTCAAAGGTTAAATTTGCATACAGTCAAGAAGAAAAATATATAACATTGTATATTGTACAATGTACGTAAAAGTCCTACCGTATTGTAATGTTTTTCTATTTATGTCTTATTATAGTAGGGGTGTATGGCTAACACTGGGGTAGCTTATTAGTGCAAACTAGGCAATATTTATATCTATCTATATCTCAAATACATAACCTATCGTGGCAATAGATATATATATGGGCATACATGCTATACCTCAAAGTAGTGGAATTACACGGTATATAGTTGGGGCTCAGTATATGTAGACAATTCTGCAGAATATATGAAATGTTTGCAACATTGTTTCAGGAAACAACATATTGCAGTCTATGAAACTTAATATAATACTGTTGAGTAGACAAAACACCTATACTATCCGTATACGGTGTGTGTTTGAAGGAACCCCAGATAGCAAATAGCTATTTATAGACAACAATGCCAGTCCAAATGGGCATTGAGCCCCCTAGGGGTCATGGTCCCTAGGTTGAAAATCCATTGTGTCTCCCTTCGCAAGAGGAGTTTTGCCCTATCTTCCCCCCTAGTCAACGGGGGAATGTGGTCAATAATAATGTACTTAAGATCTGTAATTCTGTGTCCAGCTTCAGCAAAATGCAGAGCCAACGGCTGATCAGACGTTCCTTTGTCTATTGCTGCACATATTGCGGACCGGTTGTTCGCCATCCTGGTCCTCAGGTCGTCTACCGTCTTGCCCACATAAAACATTCCACACACAGTGTAGGAGATAAACAATGTACTTTGTGGTGCAAGTTACTCTGTGTCTTATTTTAATTTTTTTTGTAGATTACGGATGACTGAAGAGGCTGCCTGCAGTTAACCCCCCGCAGGTTGTGCATCCCAAGCACCAAAAGCACCCGGGTTTGGTTTTGAGCCAGGTGTCATTGCTGTAACATCCTCTAGGGTCCATTTTGATCAGTTGGTCTCTCAGGGAGGCCGCTCTTCGGTATCCAATCCTGGGTGGTAGCATTGTTTTAAAAGGTAAGTCCCTGTTTGTGGTTAACAGGTTCCAGTTTTTCCTCAGGGTTTCTGCAATTCCTTCTTTACCCTTGGTATAGGTTGTGGTGAATATTTCTCCTCCACTTCTTTGTTCTTAGAGCCATATAAAAGTTCCTTTTGTGTCGTTTCCACAGCCGCTTCTTGGCTTGTCTTCAAAGTTTTCTGTTGGTATCCCCTCTGGCGGAATTTCATTACCATATCTGTCATCTGTAGGTCCCTAAGTTCCTCCATGGTATTGTTCCTGGCCACTCTCTTAAACTGGGATGTTGGAAGTGCCTTCTTCCGGCTTGGCGGATGGCAGCTGGAAGCATGTGTAAAATAGGGGCAGAAGAATTTATGTTTTACAGAGTAAGATGCCTCAAGAATAAGGTACACAACTTTGCCACTAAAAGTAACTGTCGAACAAGACTCACAGATTTATGCCAAATTGGCAAAACTGAAGAAAAAAGAAAAGGATCTCATCCTGCATGCAACTTATCTGTCAGAATACCACAGAAAATGTTTTATCCCACGTAGATTCAGGATCAGGAACACACCAACAATAGGCAGAAATAATCCAGCATTCTGCTTAAAGTGGTGCTACATCATGAATAAACGTTCACTTGACCAAATTTTATTGGTCATTGAAGAAGTAACAAGATTGCTTGAAGTCAATAGGAAAGAGACCAAGTCCTACGAAGAACTATATTTGCAAAGACTGGAGGCAGATAAGGAACAGAACTGGCTGAATAAAATGAAGGAAGAAGTGGACAAGAATGAAAACGTGTTAATATCGTTTAAAAATCGCAAGCTGGAGGATGTGACACAAGACTATAAAAACAAAAGTGTCTACCGATGGCAGTTGAGCCCAGATGAAAGAACACAATGCCGATCTAACAGACCCTGGAGACAGAGGTATAACCTTACAAGACCAATTGGGACTGTGGATAGCTGAGGTAACAGCTCAGACTCCGATAATACCAACAGATCAATGACAGCAGTCATAGACAACCAATCAGGAATGCAAACACGTTCAAAAAATGACGGAGGCAGAGGACACATACCCGGAGGTGGGGCTACAAGTCGCCCACCAAGACCACCCAGGAGGGGAAGGTCCATGAAGAACTGATTATTAACCTGAGCAGCCACATTCTTAGTGAAGACGACAGGAGTATCCTGAATAAAGGCCTCTCATTTGTCCCTACATCAAAACCTGACAACTTTGACCTATTCGTGGACGTACAAAGAGTCACTAGAACCCTGATACTTAAGGAACATTTTGGCACCACTAGTGGAGAAGACACTGGCATAAGATTGAGGGGAAAAAGCACCTATGACCCCAGTAGCCAAAATGCATCGATCAAAACATTCTCAAAACCCCTATGGCAGGAGAGTGAGGAAAATTGCAAAAACCTTAAGGAGTACAGACAAAACCTGACTACTAATGAAAGGCGGGCGCTTAGAACACTACTAGAGGACAATACTATCGTCTTGAGGGAGGCTGACAAAGGAGGTGCAGTGGTCTTACAGGACTATACTGATTACAAACAAGAAGTGATGTGACAACTAGAGGATAAAGATACCTACTGTGCAATGAGGGGTGATCCAACAACTAATTTAAAAAGATGCTGGATGAATTGATACAACTGCTTCTTAAGAACAACTATATCAACAAAAATACCAGTGAGTATATGACGGTCGAGTTCCCGAGTACACCGGTTCTCTACATGCTACCCAAGGTGCACAAAAGTTTGGACGCCCCGCCTGGGAGGCCGATTGTGTTTGCAATTTGCTCCCTACTCCAACCAATAGCGACATATATAGACCATATACTTCAACCAATAGTCCGCAATATTCAATCCTTCCTTCTAGACTCAGCATCCATGATTAAACTCCTAATGGAATTACCTCCACTTGCTGAGAATATTTGGCTGGTCACACTAGACGTGACCAGCCTGCATACGGTCATCCCCCATCAAGAGGGAATAGCGGCTACCAAAAGGCAATTGACAAGATACCCTTACATAGGTCCTCCTGTTGAAGCCATCTGTGAAATGTTGAGAATATGCTTGGAGCTCAATTATTTCTGTTTTGAAAGATCATTCTATCTGCAGGTCGCAGGAACGGCAATGGGGTCTAATATGGCCCCATCATATGCCAACCTGTTTATGGCTGAACTAGAGAATGGAGGTACACAATTGTTTCAAGACCATAGAATACAGCTATTTAAGAGATACATTGATGATTTGTTCCTCCTATGGACAGGAACCGAGGAGGAACTACTCAATTGGTTTGAGGAACTGAATAAAGTACATCCTACTGTCAAGTTTAAAATAACATATGACAAGAACACAGTAGACTTTCTGGACATAAGAATCTTTAAACGAGGGGATACCTTGAACACTACCCTCTACAGCAAACCAACTGATAAGAACTTTATTTTACATGCTTCCAGCTGCCATCCGCCAAGCCTGAAGAAAGCACTTCCAACATCCCAGTTTAATAGAGTGGCCAGGAACAATACCATGGAGGAACTTAGAGACCTACAGATGACAGATATGGTAATGAAATTCCACCAGAGGGGATACCACCAGAAAACTTTGAAGACCAGCAAAGAAGCGGCTGTGGAAACGACACAAAAGGAACTTTTATATGGCTCCAAGAACAAAGCAGTGGAGAAAAAAACTTACATTCACCACAACCTATACCAAGGGTAAAGAAGGGATTGCAGAAACCCTGAGGAAAAACTGGAACCTGTTAAACACGGACAGGGATTTACCTTTTAAATCGATGCTACCACCCAGGATTGGATACCCTGAGAGACTAACTGATCAAAACGGACCCTAGAGGATGTTACAGCAATGACACCTGGCTCAAAACCAAACCCAGGTGCTTTTGGTGCTTAGAATGCACAACCTGCGGGGGTTTAACTACAGGCAGCCTCTTGAGTCATCCGTATTCTACAATTTTTTTTTAAAATAAGACACAGAGTAACTTGCACCACGAAGTACATCGTTTATCTCCTACACTGTGTGTGGAATGTTTTATGTGGGCAAGACGGTGGACGACCTGAGGACCAGGATGGCGAACCACTGGTCCGCAATACGTGCAGCAATAGACAAAGGAACGTCTGATCAGCCGGTGGCTCGGCATGTTGCTGAAGCCGGACACAGAGTTACAGATCTTAAGTACATTATTATTGACCACATTCCCCCGTTGACTAGGGGGGGTGATAGGGCAAAACTCCTCTTGCGAAGGGAGACCAAAATGGGTTTTCAACCTAGGGCCATGACCCCTAGGGGGCTCAATATCCATTTGGACTGGCATTGTTGTCTATAAATAGCTATTTGCTATGTGGGGTTCCTTCAACCACACACAGTATACGGATAGTATAGGTGTTTTGTCTACTCAACAGTATTATATTAAGTTTCATAGGCCGCAATATGTTTCCTGAAACAGTGTTGCAAACATTTCATATATTCTGCAGGATTGTCTACATATACTGAGCCCCAACTATATACTCGTGTAATTCCACTACTTTGAGGTATAGCATGTTTGCCCATATACACATCTATTGCCACGATAGGTTATGTATTTGAGATATAGATAGATATAAATATCGCCTAGCTTGCACTAATAAGCTACCCCAGTGTTAGCCAAACACCCCTACTATAATAAGACATAAATAGAAAAACATTACAATACGGTAGGACTTTTACGTACATTGTACAATATACCATTTTATATATTTCTTTCATGTAATTAGCAAGAGTCCATGAGCTAGTGACGTATGGGATATACATTCCTACCAGGAGGGGCAAAGTTTCCCAAACCTCAAAATGCCTATAAATACACCCCTCACCACACCCACAAATCAGTTTTACAAACTTTGTCTCCTATGGAGGTGGTGAAGTAAGTTTGTGCTAGATTCTACGTTGATATGCGCTCCGCAGCAGGTTGGAGCCCGGTTTTCCTCTCAGCGTGCAGTGAATGTCAGAGGGATGTGAGGAGAGTATTGCCTATTTGAATTCAATGATCTCCTTCTACGGGGTCTATTTCATAGGTTCTCTGTTATCGGTCGTAGAGATTCATCTCTTACTTCCCTTTTCAGATCGACGATATACTCTTATATATACCATTACCTCTACTGATTTTCGTTTCAGTACTGGTTTGGCTTTCTACAACTTGTAGATGAGTGTCCTGGGGTAAGTAAGTCTTATTTTCTGTGACACTCTAAGCTATGGTTGGGCACTTTTTTATAAAGTTCTAAATATATGTATTCAAACATTTATTTGCCTTGACTCAGGATGTTCAATATTCCTTATTTCAGACAGTCAGTTTCATATTTGGGATAATGCATATGAATAAATCAATTTTTTCTTACCTTAAAATTTGACTTTTTTCCCTGTGGGCTGTTAGGCTCGCAGGGGCTGAAAATGCTTCATTTTATTGCGTCATTCTTGGCGCGGACTTCTTTAGCGCCAATTTTTTTTTCTGTTTCCGGCGTCATACGTGTCGCCGGAAGTTGCGTCATTTTTGACGTTTTTTTGCGCCAAAAGTGTCGGCGTTCCGGTTGTGACGTCATTTTTGGCGCCAAAAGCATTTAGGCGCCAAATAATGTGGGCGTTTTTTTTGGCGCTAAAAAAATATGGGCGTCACTATTGTCTCCACATTATTTAAGTCTCATTATTTATTGCTTCTGGTTGCTAGAAGCTTGTTTACTGGCATTTTTTCCCATTCCTGAAACTGTCATTTAAGGAATTTGATAAATTTTGCTTTATATGTTGTTTTTTTCTATTACATATTGCAAGATGTCCCACGTTAACACTGAGTCAGAAGATACTTCTGGAAAATCGCTGCCTGGTGCTGGATCTACCAAAGCTAAGTGTATCTGCTGTAAACTTATGGTATCTGTTCCTCCAGCTGTTGTTTGTACTGATTGTCATGACAAACTTGTTAATGCAGATAATATTTCCTTTAGTACTGTTACATTACCTGTTGCTGTTCCATCAACATCTAATGCTCAGAGTGTTCCTGATAACATAAGAGATTTTGTTTCTAAATCCATTAAGAAGGCTATGTCTGTTATTCCTCCTTCTAGTAAACGTAAAAAGTCTTTTAAAACTTCTCATTTTTCAGATGAATTTTTAAATGAAGATCATCATTCTGATTCTGATAATGGTTCTTCTGGTTCAGAGGATTCTGTCTCAGAGGTTGATGCTGATAAATCTTCATATTTATTTAACCCCTTAATGACCACAGCACTTTTCCATTTTCTGTCCGTTTGGGACCAAGGCTATTTTTACATTTCTGCAGTGTTTGTGTTTAGCTGTAATTTTCCCCTTGCTCATTTAATGTACCCACACATATTATATACCGTTTTTCTCGCCATTAAATGGACTTTCAAAATATACCATTATTTTCCTCATATCTTATAATTTACTATAAAATTTTTTATAAAATATGAGGAAAAAATAGAAAAAAACACACTTTTTCTAACTTTGACCCCCAAAATCTGTTATACATCTACAACCACCAAACAAAAACCATGCTAAATAGTTTCTAAATTTTGTCCTGAGTTTAGAAATACCCAATGTTTACATGTTCTTTGCTTTTTTTTGCAAGTTATAGGGCCATAAATACAAGTAGCACTTTGCTATTTCCAAACCACTTTTTTTCAAAATTAGCGCTAGTTACATTGGAACACTGATATCTTTCAGGAATCCCTGAATATCCCTTGACATGTATATATTTTTTTTTAGAAGACATCCCAAAGTATTGATCTAGGCCCATTTTGGTATATTTCATGCCACCATTTCACCGCCAAATGCGATCAAATAAAAAAAAATGTTCACTTTTTCACAATTTTTTTCACAAACTTTAGGTTTCTCACTGAAATTATTTACAAAAAACTTATGCAATTATAGCATACATGGTTGTAAATGCTTCTCTGGGATCCCCTTTGTTCATAAATAGCAGACATATATGGCTTTGGTTTTGCTTTTTACTAATTAGAAGGCTGCTAAATGCGACTGCGCACCACACGTGTATTATGCCCAGCAGTGAAGGGGTTAATTAGGGAGCATGTAGGGAGCTTCTAGGGTTAATTTTAGCTTCAGTGTAGTGTAGTAGACAACCCCAAGTATTGATCTAGGCCCATTTTGGTATATTTCATGCCACCATTTCACCGCCAAATGCAATCAAATTAAAAAAAAACGCTAAATTTTTCACAATTTTAGGTTTCTCACTGAAATTATTTACAAACAGCATGTGCAATTATGGCACAAATAGTTGTAAATGCTTCTCTGGGATCCCCTTTGTTCAGAAATAGCAGACATATATGACTTTGGGGTTGCTTTTTGGTAATTAGAAGGCCGCAAAGTGCTGCTGCGCATCACACATGTATTATGGCTAGCAGTCAAGGGGTTAATTAGGTAGTTTGTAGGGAGCTTGCGGGGTTAATTTTAGCTTTAGTGTAGAGATCAGCCTCCCACCTGACACATCAGACCCCCTGATATCTCCCAAACAGCTCCCTTCCCTCCCCCACCCCACAATTGTCCCCGCCATCTTAAGTACTGGCAGAAAGTCTGCCAGTACTAAAATAAAAGTTTTTTTTTTTTTTTTAAATACATCTTTAGCATATTTACATATGCTACTTTGTAGGATCCCCCCTTAGCCCCCAACCTCCCTGATCCCCCCCAAAAACAGCTCTCTAACCCCCCCCTGCCTTATTGGGGGCCATCTTGGGTACTGGCAGCTGTCTGCCAGTACCCAGTTAACAATATTTTTTCCTCTTTTTGTATTTTTTTTTTTTCATTTTGCTGTAGTGTAGCTTCCCCACGACCAACCCCTACCCCCCCCCCCACCCAGAACCCTTAGATTAGTTTTTGGGGGCATTTACTCCCCCTCTTCCTCCCACTTACTACATAATTATTTCTGTAGTGTAAACGGTTCCCACCCGCTCCCTCCCGTGCACGCGCCCGCCCACCGATCCCACGTGCACGCGCGCGTGTCTGTGCGCGCCCCTGACTCTCCCGCCCCCGATCCCGCCCCCCTCTGTGTATCTGAAGGCATCGATGGCCGCCCACCCGCCTCCCACTGCAGCTCCCACCCACCAACGATTGCGGCCATCGATGGCCGGTGTAGAGAGGGCCACAGAGTGGCTCTCTCTGCACCGGAGGGGTACAAATTGTTATTGCAGGATGCCTCGATATTGAGGCATCCTGCAATAACCGGAAAGCAGCTGGAAGCGATGAGGATCGCTTCCAGCTGCTTTCCAAACCGAGGACGTACGCCACACGTCCTCAGGCGTTAACTGCCTTTTTTCTGAGGACGTGTGGCGTACGTCCTCGGTCATTAAGGGGTTAAAATGGAATTTATTCTTCTTTACTTAAAGAAGTCCTAATTGCATTAGAAATAGAGGATTCTAGTCCTCTTGATACTAAATCTAAACGTTTAGATAAGGTTTTTAAATCTCCTGTAGTTATTCCAGAAGTTTTTCCTGTCCCTGATGCTATTTCTGAAGTAATTTCCAGGGAATGGAATAATTTGGGTAATTCATTTACTCCTTCTAAACGTTTTAAGCAATTATATCCTGTGCCATCTGACAGATTAGAGTTTTGGGACAAAATCCCTAAGGTTGATGGGGCTGTCTCTACTCTTGCTAAGCGTACTACTATTCCTACGGCAGATGGTACTTCCTTTAAGGATCCTTTAGATAGGAAAATTGAATCCTTTCTAAGAAAAGCTTACTTGTGTTCAGGTAATCTTCTTAGACCTGCTATATCTTTAGCGGATGTTGCTGCAGCTTCAACTTTTTGGTTAGAAGCTTTAGCGCAACAAGTAACAGATCATAATTCTCATACCATTATTAATCTTCTTCAACATGCTAATAATTTTATTTGTGATGCCATCTTTGATATCATTAGAGTTGATGTCAGGTATATGTCTCTAGCTATTTTAGCTAGAAGAGCTTTATGGCTTATAACTTGGAATGCTGATATGTCTTCTAAGTCTACTCTGCTTTCCCTTTCTTTCCAGGGTAATAAATTATTTGGTTCTCAGTTTGATTCTATTATCTCAACTGTTACTGGAGGGAAAGGAACTTTTTACCACAGGATAAAAAATCTAAAGGTAAATTTAGGTCTAATAATCGTTTTCGTTCCTTTCGTCACAACAAGGAACAAAAGCCTGATCCTTCATCCTCAGGAGCGGTATCAGTTTGGAAACCATCTCCAGTCTGGAATAAATCCAAGCCTTTTAGAAAACCAAAGCCAGCGCCTAAGTCCACATGAAGGTGCGGCCCTCATTCCAGCTCAGTTGGTAGGGGGCAGATTACGTTTTTTCAAAGACATTTGGATCAATTCCGTTCACAATCTTTGGATTCAGAACATTGTTTCAGAAGGGTACAGAATTGGCTTCAAGATAAGGCCTCCTGCAAAGAGATTTTTTTCTTTCCCGTGTCCCAGTAAGCCCAGCGAAGGCTCAAGCATTTCTGAATTGTGTTTCAGATCTAGAGTTGGCTGGAGTAATTATGCCAGTTCCAGTTCTGGAACAGGGGTTGGGGTTTTATTCAAATCTCTTCATTGTACCAAAGAAGGAGAATTCCTTCAGACCAGTTCTGGATCTAAAAATATTGAATCGTTATGTAAGGATACCAACATTCAAAATGGTAACTGTAAGGACTATCCTGCCTTTTGTTCAGCAAGGGCATTATATGTCTACAATAGATTTACAGGATGCATATCTGCATATTCCGATTCATCCAGATCACTATCAGTTTCTGAGATTCTCTTTCCTAGACAAGCATTACCAGTTTGTGGCTCTACCGTTTGGCCTAGCAACAGCTCCAAGAATTTTTACAAAGGTTCTCGGTGCCCTTCTGTCTGTAATCAGAGAACAGGGTATTGTGGTATTTCCTTATTTGGACGATATCTTGGTACTTGCTCAGTCTTCACATTTAGCAGAATCTCATACGAATCGACTTGTGTTGTTTCTTCAAGATCATGGTTGGAGGATCAATTTACCAAAAAGTTCATTGATTCCTCAGACAAGGGTAACCTTTTTAGGTTTCCAGATAGATTCAGTGTCCATGACTCTGTCTTTGACAGACAAGAGACGTCTAAAATTGATATCAGCTCGTCGAAACCTTCAGTCACAATCATTCCCTTCGGTAGCCTTATGCATGGAAATTCTAGGTCTTATGACTGCTGCATCGGACGCGATCCCCTTTGCTCGTTTTCACATGCGACCTCTTCAGCTCTGTATGCTGAACCAGTGGTGCAGGGATTACACAAAGATATCTCAATTAATATCTTTAAAACCGATTGTACGACACTCTCTGACGTGGTGGACAGATCACCATCGTTTAGTTCAGGGGGCTTCTTTTGTTCTTCCGACCTGGACTGTAATTTCAACAGATGCAAGTCTTACAGGTTGGGGAGCTGTGTGGGGGTCTCTGACAGCACAAGGGGTTTGGGAATCTCAGGAGGTGAGATTACCGATCAATATTTTGGAACTCCGTGCAATTTTCAGAGCTCTTCAGTACTTCCCAGGTATCTGTCCAGATCCAGGGATCCTCAAGCGGAAGCAGTGGATGCATTGTCACTTTCTTGGAAGTATCATCCTGCCTATATCTTTCCGCCTCTAGTTCTTCTTCCAAGAGTAATCTCCAAGATTCTGAAGGAATGCTCGTTTGTTCTACTGGTAGCTCCAGCATGGCCTCACAGGTTTTGGTATGCGGATCTTGTCCGGATGGCCTCTTGCCAACCGTGGACTCTTCCGTTAAGACCAGACCTTCTGTCGCAAGGTCCTTTTTTCCATCAGGATCTCAAATCCTTAAATTTAAAGGTATGGAGATTGAACGTTTGATTCTTAATCAAAGAGGTTTCTCTGACTCTGTGATTAATACTATGTTACAGGCTCGTAAATCCGTATCTAGGGAGATATATTATAGAGTCTGGAAGACTTATATTTCTTGGTGTCTTTCTCATCATTTTTCCTGGCATTCTTTTAGAATTCCGAGAATTTTACAGTTTCTTCAGGATGGTTTGGATAAAGGTTTGTCTGCAAGTTCCTTGAAAGGACAAATCTCTGCTCTTTCTGTTCTTTTTCACAGAAAGATTGCTAATCTTCCTGATATTCATTGTTTTGTACAAGCTTTGGTTCGTATAAAACCTGTCATTAAGTCAATTTCTCCTCCTTGGAGTTTGAATTTGGTTGTGGGGGCTCTTCAAGCTCCTCCGTTTGAACCTATGCATTCATTGGACATTAAATTACTTTCTTGGAAAGTTTTGTTCCTTTTGGCCATCTCTTCTGCCAGAAGAGTTTCTGAATTATCTGCTCTTTCTTGTGAGTCTCCTTTTCTGATTTTTCACCAGGATAAGGCGGTGTTGCGAACTTCTTTTAAATTTTTACCTAAGGTTGTGAATTCTAATAACATTAGTAGAGAAATTGTGGTTCCTTCATTATGTCCTAATCCTAAGAATTCTAAGGAGAAATCATTGCATTCTTTGGATGTAGTTAGAGCTTTGAAATATTATGTTGAAGCTACTAAGAATTTCCGAAAGACTTCTAGTCTATTTGATATCTTTTCCGGTTCTAGGAAAGGTCAGAAGGCCTCTGCCATTTCTTTGGCATCTTGGTTGAAATCTTTAATTCATCATGCTTATGTTGAGTCGGGTAAAACTCCGCCTCAAAGGATTACAGCTCATTCTACTAGGTCAGTTTCTACTTCCTGGGTGTTTAGGAATGAAGCTTCTGTTGATCAGATTTGCAAAGCAGCAACTTGGTCTTCTTTGCATACTTTTACTAAATTCTACCATTTTGATGTGTTTTCTTCTT